>NW_009631480.1:0-82300 GCF_000690535.1 Cariama cristata | reverse complement strand
CTGTTTTTGTGTGGGGGGGGGGGGGGGGGGGAGGCAGCAGGGCAGACACAGGAAGGAGTTGCTTATTTATTTGGGCACCATGCGTCCAAATCAAGGATCAAGTAGCCCCAGGCTCCCTACATATGAATAGAAACCACGAATGTCTTTCAAGAAGCAATTCAATACTTATAATATTGGGGCTTTCTTCTATGGTTATGGCTGTTTCTACATTGGTAAGGAAGTTTGGGCAACACCTGCTACTGTAGGAACCATAATTAGGTTCATGTCATTCTTAAACAAGATAACAATGGCAAATTTTAATTCTGTCCACTGTGGCTATATTTACAGTTTGAATTTACCCAGTCCTAAAATACAAATTCACATATTTCAAGGAAACATTTAAAAAAAGTTTCTAGAAACTTATTGCAGACATTTCAGTGAATAGTTTTGAATGTCTTACAGCTGTTCTGGAGATGGAAACCCCTTAAATGCCTTTTGTGTGAAATTTATTCTTGTACAGATAACTCCAAGACGAATTGCAACAAAGCAGAAACCATTCATGTCAGACAATTATCTTTTATTCAAATGGTTAGCTTTCCTATAATCAAATTCACATTTAAGGAAAAAAATTCAGATTAGATTATTCCCAGCAATGAAATATAGATAACATGGAATAAATATCTTAATTCTTGCAATTTTTCAAAATAATTTTTGTACAATACACTATTCAAAACAGTTTCTGGGGAAAAAACATCGCATGCTCATAATCTCATTGCTAGCTTCTTCTCCACTTTCAGTGTTCATTTGCAAAGACATCACTTGACAAAAAGTAACAGTCATTCTAGTAAAAAAAACATTTAACAACTACTAACTATTTAACTACTAACAACTAAAAATCCATAATATCCTTTACACATTCCTCCTTTTCCCCACAAAGTTATTACTTAAATTATCCTGTTTTGTATTATAAACCCATTTATAAGTGTGACAGGAAAGAAAGGTTTTAAGGTCAAGTAATTGTTCATTGTTTCACCAAATGGTAACAATCAGACTTAAAACAAAGAAAAAACTTTCCATCTTCCTCATAAACAAGACTTAGAAGGCTTTTAAAATACATTTCTAGTTCTATTGATTAGATGTGGAAACAAAATAAATTTGTTTCACATTTCTATGGGACACATACAATTCCATCATTCTCAAAAAATGTCAGGCTTGAAATACATGGATTTACAGGGTGAAAAATACAGAAAGTGAGCCACAGATCTTAAGATACATCACTAACATGCAGGTCAAGTTGTAACTTTCTAATAAACTGCAGAGTAACATGTTGGACAGTAAAAAAATCAAACCAAACATCATTGCAACTTACAGAAAAGCAAGAGGATACAAAGCTCTAATTAAACTGCAAGGGAAATTGTATGGCAATAATTCAAAGTTCAAGTCCCTGCCTTACTCCTGTACCAGTTATTTGTGGGGGACAGAGGGAGGGAGGGTGTTGTCACCAACCTTCACCTTTCCTTGTTCCTCCAGAGATGGGGAGAAGGGGCTCATTAACCAAACTCAAACAAACCAGACCTCTATCTTTGAGCAAGTCATCTCGATATCCTAAATAATCAGCCGGACAGAAATAGGCAACTTTGGTGGCTGACTTACCCTGCTCTAAACTACATATCTAAAATAGGCTGAATGCATGTCTAGTTCCTAAATTACCAAAAATTCCTGGTTTTCTCCACTGCCTGTAAAGAGTTCCTAGCACCACTAGTTCAGATGTTAATAGCTAATTTGTCAGTATACAAGGGAAATGACAATGCTACTACGAACACTCAGCATCTCTAGGAGATGCGTTTCTGTACTCTTCCGACTTTGATTTGTAACAGAGATGGGTTCCTAAATCCCTGGTAGAAGGTCTGTTGCCAGCAGGAGTTAAATGCAACAAATTTTGCCTAATGTAGCCAGATGGTTTCCTGACAACATGCCAGTTCCATCCTGACAGTATCCAAAACTGTATGTGTTACTTAAAGAAGAATCTCAATTCAAAATCATCTGGGAAAACCACACCTCCCATTTCTTGGGACTGAATTCCAGTTACAATCATGAAAGATCTCTCATACTCTCCTCTCTTCACCAGCCTCATTATTTGAAAAATAAAATACTAACATAAAATAACTCTTAAATTGCTATCATAAAATAGCATTTTATACATTTGTCAACTACTGTAGCTTCTGAGCATTAATAGCAAGCTTTCCACCATCATTTCTGAAACCTGGCAGCCTCCTCAAATCTGTCCTTTTTGCAGCCCAAAAGCTATTCTTGCAGGGTTAGCTTTGTGTCAGAAATCATGAGCACTGCATCACTAACCCACCACTGGGTTCCTCCCTCTTATTTAATGCATTGGGAAACTTAACACATCTCAGGAATTTGTGGGGGAGGGAGGGTAGGTGAGAGAGGAGTGAGTCTATCCGTATTCTGCTATTCTCTGCCTTTATGCTTCAGTGGCTGTATTTTTATCTACATCAAAGGGCTTGGCTTTGCTTTCTCACCTGGGTTCCCTCCTCTTTTGTGCTAAGGTGGGAGTGAAGAATTCAGCATGCTGAGAACTGAACTCCAAAGGGAACAACATCTGTTAAATACTAGTAAACAGATTCCTGTTAGAAACAATTATACCTTTTTTCTGCTACTTTTTAAGTACCTGAGCAAAAATTAACTCTGTTATCATAAGCAGTATACATAGTCAAACAAGCAGAGAAAGCAAAAAACAGGTGTAGCTGTCTTTCACAAACATGAAGATTAATTAGGTGATCAGCAATGAGAGTTTCACTGGAATGATGGAAAGACTTTCTCAAACAGAAAGGCTTTTTACAGTGATCCTCTGATAGCAGTCAGGGCCTGAATTTATCCAATCACCTCTGTATACAATCAGTTCTTAAGCTGCATCACCACAAACAATACTTTATGCCCAAGATGTTGTATGATTTATCCTGCTTATAAATAGGAATGAAGTAATGTTTTTTCCAAGTTGCTTTTTTGTATGACAAAAAAAATCTATTTTTAAAATGTAACCTTTTTTCACCTTTAACCAGGTTAAAGATTAATTGAAGTCCAAGATCTATCGGAGACTTACTTGTGAATTTCAGCTACACACAAATACATGATGGCCAACACAAATTTGTCATGAGTAAGTCATGTCAAATGATCAAAGTAACAGACCTTGTGGAGAGGGAAAAAGCAAAAGGACTATGTGTAACAGCTATGCTACCGCTTGGCACAAACTTCAGATAATGTTGTTGTATTAAGTCTAGGAAATATAGCCAGGGCTTCCCAAATTTAGTTTACTGTCAGTGATGCTAGGCCAAAAGCAGATGATCCTCAAGTTCTTTTTCACCTCCAAAACCTGCAAGTCACCTACAATATTTCCCCTTCTCAAGGTGTCAGCAACAACAGCAACTCCATGATTTCTAGAGGGTTATGCAAAGGCAGAGGAAGGACATCAAAAGTTGCTTTCTTGTACCATATCGCCCTTTTTATTGATATGAGAGCCATCTATGTAATGTAGTACCAAGGTACCTTGCAAGTATCCAAGAGAAAAATCTACAAGTTCTGTTTTTCCTGGGAAATACTGTGCACAAGATTCCAGTAAGAGGGACCACTCCCCCCTGCACACAGCAATGCTAAAGCAGCTTAGAGGCAAACAGATACAGAAATAAATCGTTCAGTTTTGTTTGCTGCCCAAGTGGTCCTTTCCTGCAGGGAAAGGGTGTGGGTGACCTGTGGTATGGAAAAGTGTACTGTAGGAGAAATGCAAAACTGGTTCGTAAACAGTCTGTGGTCAGGTCATCAACAGGAGGACGCACTGAGAGGGACTGTACAGGAACTGTTCCTTCTCCAGTGCTGATGTGAGTATACTTTTTGATTTGAAAACTGGAAAGGAAGGTAAGTCTGAAATTCAAAATATTCTTGACAAATTTCAGAAGTTTACCAAAATAAAAAGACGCAATTGGATGGGGAGTACACAAAGGGTATACATAAAGTCCTGTGAAGAAACAGAGGTGCAAATACCACATACAAGATATGAAGAAATCCTTCTTTACTCAGCATGACTGAGCTCTAATTAGGGTACTACATAAAGAAATTGTAAAAAGCCTAGAGAAGAATATGAAAGGGGACTGGAGGCCTAGAAAACACATCCTTTTAGAAAATACTGAGTTTATAGTGCAGGATAAAAAGAGATGAAAAACAAAAATACAAAAAAAGATATATACTAGCCTTCAGAATGTAACAAATTCCCCAAAAGAGAAAATAAATTGTTATTCTTAACTCCTGTGGCTAGTACAAAAAGTCATCTCAAAAGAACTACAATAGATTATCTAAGGATAAAGAACACCCATGGCTAGAAGTTTTTAAATAAAAGATAAAACAAACTTCAGTGAACCACCGTTTAGATACAGATGGTTGTTCTCATGCTGCCCTGGCTTTCTCTGTGTTTACTTTGGTAGCCCTGTTCTGCTCAGAATTAAACTGTAAAATCAGTGAACTAAACTCAGACCCACAAGACATCCTCAACTCTCCATCCTCCTAAGCAGTCCTTTCACGTTTGCACAATGCCCAGTTCATCATGCACACCATACATATCTTATTATTATAAAAAATTGAGTTCTACCACCTCAGGACATCTGCATGCATAATGCCACTCACCAGTGAAGATGTGAATGAGCGATATCACCAGGAGAAGGAGGGCTGGCTCAGAGTCATCTGTGACCTGTGCATGGGACATTGTGTGGGCGGACTAGATCCAGCAATTCTCTATGCCATGCCACCACTGACCAACAGATCCCAGCTGCAACCTATGTATTCAGAGATACTATTTCTATATTGGTAGCTTGCTTTCTAATGAAGCACCATGACCAGACCAACAGATACATGTCACAGAGGCACACCAGTATTTGCTGCAAAGGCAGGTTCAAAAAAAAAACCAGAGAGACCCTCCTGTTGAGTCACAATGTTCAGAGAGGATCCCCCTGCTTTCTAAACTCCTTTCCAGAAGAGTCTAGGTGCAGCTGAATCCACTCCTAGTCACAGACTCAGCCAACAGTTTGTGTCTAAAGGATCATGTATACACAATCAAACTAGGCAGATGGCAAACTCAAAAGGGGAATTTGTCTAACCAAAGTTGAAAATCAGAGTAAAAAAAGATTTAAAAAGTAAAAATGTGCTCTTAATCAACATCACTTAACATTCTGACATTTAACAAACACAGGTTCAGGATATCACACAGAAATCAGTTACTACCAAGCTCAGAGGATCCCCAAACTTTGGGATGATAATCCAAAATAGACAATCACTCACCTATAAAACAAGCGCTTTCAGCCTCGAGGAGTTTCTTTATGTGGTCTGCCAACAAAACGAGAGAGTTCCCCACCAGCACACCCACCACTCTGAGGAGAACTAAGTCAAGATAGGGCTCCTGGCAGGGCTCCATTTATACCCTAGGGCAAAGCTGAGCTGTGGCCATATATGGTCAGTGGCCTAGAAACTTCTCTTTGAATGAGGCATTTCATTGGCTAAGGGCCCTGTCTATCAACTGAGGGCCCCCACCTTTCCTGTCCCCTGACCAGGTGGTCTATTAGTTGAGAAGTTTCTGGTGTTGTTGGGGAGGGTGAGGTGCACCTGCAGAACGCGAATCCCACTCTATCATTGTGGAAGCTCTGGTCAATCATCAGTGGCTACAAAAAGCAATTTAATACAAGACACCCGTATGTTTTGACATTTTGCATTCTTACGTTATCCATACATCAGCTTTAAGTACACGCTCTGGTGTCCACCTGTAGAACTGGGTGATAACATCCTGTCTGATGCAACAATGACATATCCTGACCTGAAAAAACACGGCTGAAAACCTGGCTTTTAACTGCTGCTGAGCTCCAACAGTGCAGTTGTGATGAGCTTCAGCCACGTAATTAAGAAGCAACACCCCAGCACTCCCAAGAGAGTACATCCAGTTCTGGAGTACTGTACCTGTTCAGTCAATATTCCAGCAGAGCTGCCTCAGGAACAGCCCCAGTAGGAGGAAGAGCTCCAGTCCAGATTCCTACAAGCTTTAAGTTAACTGTTCCACCTCCTGCAAGGGAAGGGCAATTTTCAAAGCACTATGTCAGGCAGTCCTGCATTTAATTGAAAGTACTCTGGCCTGAGTCACCGTACGCCTGAGTACCATACAAAATCTCCTCTATTATTGCCCTAGTAAACAAGCCAGTTTGCCCCACATCAATGTTGTGATAGTATCATCTAGACCTTCTTTATGGGTATGTGGTAATGTATGCACAAGCATCTGGGGTCTTTCTGTGTGCTGTGAAACTACAGAGAATCTCTGAAATTACTTCTTTTTTTTTTTTCATATAGCATCAGGTAAGAAAGCAATGATTGTGCTTGGAGCTCTTCAGTTCACAAGGAGAAATAAGAGAGGGTGCCTATAACAGGAACTAAGTCCAGCTTTGGGACTGTGGACAATCGAAAAGCATAAACAGCTCCCAGCCAGCTCAAACAACTGAATTTGAGCAATATAAAGAAGGTAGCATGTTGACTGATATAAAAACAGCAATGCCAACTCAGTAATATTATTAACTATAACCTTCCCAAGGAGGGAAGGAGGGAAGAGACAGAGAAAAAGACCAGATTTAAAAAAAAAAAAAAAAAGGGGTAGTATCTTAGAAAAAACTTTAGAGTCTTCTAATTGAGACTTATGTTTGCCATGTGTTTATAGGTGTTATCAAAATCTACAAAACAGTCACAAGTCAGCTCATCCTATTTAAGATTCCTTCCATTAAAATGGGAGTTTGAGCAATGTCTTCATTCTGTAAAACCTGTATTTATGAGAACAAGTACAGATTTTATTGAATCAACCATCTATATTATAAATATTGAGTATAAAATAGATGATTAACATAGAACTTGGAGACAAATTTGAATTAAATATTGATCCATCCAAACTTTTAACAGGCAGAAAACAGCTCAATTGTCATGGATGTTGAAGACTCTAGTGGTTTAGATGAACGCTATAACACACACAAAGGCAGGTTATACAGCATTAAAAAAACAGAACAAAGGGTTCCAGGGGTTTCTGTTGTAACAAATATAGTGACAGCTGTAAGTTAAAATCAAATATATAATAGCTAAGTCTGAACAGCGAACGGTTCAGTGCAGTGATTAGCACTTGGATGAATGAAGCCAATATCTAACCCTTCTGGTGGAGATGAAGTGCACCAAATGAGCAAGATTAGACAGGGAGAAGGTGACTGCATTAATGGTATTTTTTTTTAATTGATAGCACTATCTGTGGTGGCTGGTTGGTGGGCAGTTTTGCTTTGTATTTTCCTCATAGCCTTGAGAATAAACAAATTAACCATAAGCTTTCTGTCTAGCCAATGCGATGACAGGAAAATATCTAACAGAAAACAGAAAAGTCTTTCTTCTGCCTTCCAAGGTGTAACTGCAGATATCCAGAAATGGAAATAACTTTAAAAGTTAAAAGAACAGCCAAGTGTCTTTATGCTGCACTCTTCCTTTTCCTGGATTAGTTCATTTTCCAAACACTGTATAGAATCATAGAATCATAGAATCATTATGGTTGGAAGAGACCTCACAGATCATCAAGTCCAACCGTACACCTGATGCCACCCTGTCCACTAAACCATGTCTTGAAGTGCCACATCTAAACGCTTTTTGAAAATCTCCAGGGACGATGACTCCACCACCTCCCTAGGGAGCCTGTTCCAATGCCTAACGACTCTTACAGTGAAGAAGTTCTTTCTAATGTCCAGCCTGAACCTCCCCTGGCGCAACTTGAGACCATTTCCCATCGTCCTATCGCTAATTACCGGGGAGAAGAGCCCAATCCCCACCTCACTACAACCTCCTTTCAGGTAGAAGATTTGCATGTTCTTTGCTGTACTAAGCCGAAAGGGACATAATTTGACCTGCATTAAAGAACCAGCTCTTGTATATTACCAGGAGTAAGCAGAGGTGATGTAAATATAACAAATTCAGATCACAGTGAAGCTGAGGTGAAGTAAAACGAGACTGCATTGCTGAAGAGTGTCTGGATATGACTGGTTGGTAAATCTTTTACTTTCTCAGTACTGTGATGGTAAAGCAGGTAAATGAGTATTCCAGTAAACTGCATTCACAACCCACTTTTTCTTTTCCCGCAGGACTGTCATCCATAAATACATTGGCTTGGGAACAGCTTTTACTGCTGGTTTCTGACTAACATTTTGACGCAGGGTTGGACTGAGAATAAACTTCACTTGCATTTTTCTTCCAGCTTAGCAGCTGACCACTGAGAGCTACCAACTAAATCAAGTTTTCCAATGAGGTGATTACCCATCAGTCAGATGCTTCGTTTAGACTTTATTTCAACAGATTGCTTGTAAGAACATGAGATGAAAGTGTGTGAAAGATAGTGTGTGAAGTTAAAGTGTCATCCAGCACTTCTGCCCCAGCCAGAAGGACTGACAACATGTCACAAGAAATACGTTAGCTAAACTCTAGCAGTAGTTGGAAAATATGTTCTTATCCACTAGGTACTTATAGATCAACTATTAAAACATTTGCTTCAGGAAATCTGCTTTCTGAAATGTTGAAATTAACCCAATTAGTTCATAGATCTGAAAGTATCTTTTTTTTCCCAAATAGAAGTATGGACATATTTAACTATTCCACATCATATTTTGGCTTAAATTCTTGAAGACTTCTGGGATACATTTTACTGGATCTCTGTTCAACAGAACACCATCAAATTTGTCTGCGTATTATCTTTAATCAATTCATTCCCTAATCTGGTCTATGTGCACATGCTGTTACTATTAAGTCTATTAAGCTTTCTGTCATAAAAAGATGAACCTAAACTCTTTTCTATAGGTTCATGCTTTTCACATCTGATGTGTTAATTATGTTAATGTTAAAGTAGTCTTTTGCAGAACCTGAAATGCTCAAAGCTTTTATATCTAAGTTGATCAAAGTCAATTAATTTGGTTTTTTTGTTTGTTTGTTTGTTTTTTTTACGCAGAAGCTGTTCAATGTCAAAGTTGAACAATATTTTGTCATTTGTGCATGATATGAAATGGAGTGTCACAAATTCCCCAAAAATATAAACATAAGCAAGAATAGTTATGGTTAGTGATTAAAATTTCAAGGGAAGCCAATGAAAGCAGCAGCAGAAAGGATCGCTTTAAGCAGTTGTTTTTCAAAATTAAGCAACTAGGCATAAAACACACAGAACCAAATTATTTCCATTGGTTCATTACTCCAATCACATTTTGCTGAACTTCATGATTTTCAGTAAGTATAAACTAAATGTGGCGGGCTGTGAATAGGCTGTTTCGGACTTGAACAACATATTTTTGATTATTTTTATTTTTTAATAACTAAAAATCACAGTTCAGACTTTGAGGGTCATTAGAGAGAGGTTTCTGGTTTGAGTTACAGGTTTTGCAGATTTTAAAGCCCTTCAAAGCCATTTCTTGAAATCTTTCACATTTGGCTTTTGAATAAAAGCCCATAAAACCAGAAAAAATATACTTCTGTTGAAATAAACCAGCAAAATTAATAATATAGATAATCTGTTAGTACAAACTAGAGCCCTGTGCAATAATAATAATTTTATGTATCTTGCCAATTAACATAATTTATGCTTTTAAAACCACTGGAAATTTTAAAAACAGGTTTTAACTAAGCGAGGCTTTTTAATTTTTTTTTCCTCCTAATGAAACTTGTTTTCTAACCATTACACTCAAATAATCACAACATGTCAGCCGCTAAAATTGATTCCGGGAGGAATAAGTTGGATTTGAGTGATAAACATTACATTTTGAAATTATAAACTGCTACTGAAAATATTGTGCACTTCCTGTCTGGCAAATGAAAGTAACAATATTTCTGTAGTATTATTTTTTCCTAAGGTTAAAATGAAGCTGAGGGCAATATTTACTTGGACCAGATTGTCATCCAAGGTATTTGCATACACATAAGAAGCCTCCTGCAGATTGTCTTCCTCACTCTTCATTCTTGAATTATCAAATAGAAATTGGTATTTTAAATTAGGTTCCCTACTTGGTCACAAATTGACAAATTTGTGGGAATGTAAAATAGCCAAGGTAAGCCATCATCATTGTATTTGGGAAAATAACAAATTGGGTAGCCTTCTTTGCTTCTGCAAAACCGGCACTATAGCTCGACAAAACTGCTTTTCCAAGAATCATCTCATACAAACCTTAAGCATGGAAATTTATTTTCTGTGATGGCTATCTTTTGTATTGCTACATGATTTCAAAAGGAGATTCAAGGTTTTCACTGGGGAGTAGATGATCCTTTAGTCCTCACAGCTGGGGGAAATCTACTGAGTTCTTAAAACAAGTAGGGAACACTTATGTATATAATTGTAAGAAACTTCATAAAAGCATCTTTGGTGGAGCAAAAGACTGTAAAGTGAACAAAAAATTGTAGTCCCTCTCCTTTTATTTCCTCTTCTGGATTTTGTGGTTATAGAAACATGCAGAGATTCCTTCCATCTTCTGGGGTAAACTTGAGCATCCTTTTTTCCAATTTTTTGGTATGCATCTATGCAAGTATATTAAATGTCTTGAGTATATTTTGATGTTAGGTTTGGCTTTGAGTGTTAGGGTTTGGGATTTTTTGGGTTTTGGTGATTTGGTTTTGGTTTTGGTTTTCTGTATGGGGCAAATATTCAAAGGATAGACGAGTTTTATTATTTTTAAACAAATGACTTAACAAATGCTACTGTTTTCTGACAGGTGATATCCTCAGCTTTCAGTACAGAAAGATCAGATTTCTGTTATTAAAATAAAGTGTACTATCTACACCTACTTGGAAATGTTTGTCTCCTTAACAGAAGCATAATTTAGAAAGAGATGCTTGGCCTTAAGTTTTAAGAAGACTTTTCCATATCTTAATTTTGAACTAATAAGTTGTTCATCATTCTGCTGTTATATAAATAAGAGAAACAGAAATGGCAGTAGCAGTGATTATCCTTCATGTCAATGAATAATGGCTTGAAACAGTGGGAAAAGGAACAGAGCAGAGATCACCTTTACTGCGATCTCCCAAGAAGCAAGACATCAGATTTACATCTGTGAAGACAGATCACCTCACTATAAAGACAAAACTATCATTTCATTTCAACTGTATTTTGAATTGAATTCAAACACAGTAAAAAAAATTCTAAAATAGGAGTTAATCAGTTTCTTATGTACATATTATGCAATTTAATGCTTCTGCAGTTCTAGTTTCATCCCTCTACCTGATCACTTCACAGACACACCACAGTGGAGGGGATGGCTTCCTTTTCTTTTTGAAGAAATAGTTATTCCAAAAAAGACTTTGAAACCAGTGTGATTTTGTGCATCTGTGTATGTGTGTATACACATCCACTATGCACAAAATTATTTTTTCTTCTCTGACCCCACCTCTTACATATACGTTTTCAGTTATAGAAAGCTGCAGTAGGCAGGTTCCAGTATTTGATCACTTCTGGAGCATGTTAAGATCAGAAGACATTTCCTTCTATGCCAGGTGCTGTAACTGCACAAAAACCAATTAGTGATCTAATTTTTTAATACAATTCTCTCTCCTTTTCAACACACTACTGTATTCATTAACCTCTTGTGCTTACCATCAGGTTATGCCACCACTTTTCAGATTTCTGAAATACTGTTGCTGGATTATCTGGTTATACTTCCTGATGGATGCCAAGCCATCATTCATTTTGCAAGCTGATAAACTGGGACTCCAAAATGAACATGACTCTTAAAATAGCACAGTCATTTTTGCAAAGTGCACAGCCCAGTGATCATGTCTTGCTAACCCTAAATTTGGTCCCTGCAGATGCCTCACCACAGCCTTCCTGACCCTCAACCCATATGAAACCCTGCTAATACACACACGGCCTCAAGCTCCAGGTCTGACAATGTTTATTTAGCTGCATGAAAAAACGATACCAAATAACTATACAAAAGGTAGCAAACACCTAGCAAGGCATGGAGAGAAAACAGAAGGGCTTTGGTGGTTCCCACTCTATGCTGGGAAGATAGTAAAGGTAGGGTTCATCTCACTTAGCTTTGAATGTTTGCAATACTGATCTTTGCATTCAGAAATGGGAAACAGACTTCATATCATTACCCGTCATTCTACAACAGCAGGCTATAATCAAGAGACAGAGGTAGGCACATCTTAAATGGAGTCTGGATATTCCCACTGGTGAGCTAGGCAAGATGCATCCCAGCCTGCATGTTTGTACGCAGTGCTTTCTTATACCCCTAATGAAAATGCAGAGCCCTTGCTTTGCACCCATTTCACTTCTACAGGATCTTAATCTAAAGCAGCAATCCCCAAATTATTGGTTTATTATTAATTTCTAGGAGATACACACTCCAAACATTGGACATGCTGTTAATAATATAATCTTGATTTCTCATTCCAGGCTCACAATGTGTTTGGGGATTAAGATGCTATCAGTTACTATTGGCACCAACAGACATCAGTGCACATTGATATCTGTTGATACCAATAGGTGTTGATACTATTGGAAGGCATCAACACGTATCAGCACCCATGGGTACCGATACTGACAGCCATTAACACCTATCTGAAAGCAATGACATTTGTCAATGCCTGTGGCTCCATCTCAGACAGAGGGTATTTTTGACGAATCTAGTCCTGTCTCTGTTTACATTAAAAGTTTTAACTCAGGTCTCAAAAAATAATAGCATTCATCGCCTAGTAACTTAAGAGTTAATAACTCTTATTACTGAATGCAGCTCCTTAATCTAATAAACAGACTTACTTAAAAAAAAAAAAAAAATGTAAAAGTAATAACACTTATAATAAGAATCACAATGTCTATTAAACAAGGATCTTGGTTACATTCAAAGATATTTGAAGGCATAAAGAGACATGTGAAAGGCTTCTCTGTTTACCATGGCTCAGCCACCTCTACGGAGTGGGTAATCAAAAAAAACAAACAATAGGAATGAGCTGTTGTACATGACCTGTTCATGTAGAGTGTATCCTTCAGGGAAGAAAGGAACTGTACTAACATACTACAAACAGTAACTGAAAATACAAAAGAAACAGTCAAGAATTAACTGTGGCAACTTTGTTGTTGTTCATCCTTTCTACAAAATAACTGTTAAGAAAAAAAAAAGTATGCATTTCCAGGGTAATTCCTTTTTCACGGTTGTTTGATTGTATGTTCCACATGAATTTTATTTTTTTATTTAAAAAGAAGTTCCTAGTGGTATCAATAAAGAAAAATAGTTTTCTGAGGCAACCCACTCCTTCAGCAGTGCATTGTGTGCTGATCGTTTCAGAGCATTCACATCCTCTTTTCATTTCAAAGTGAAGAAAGAAATTTATTCCATTGCACATGGCTCTCTCCCGCCCTCCTAACTTCCTCTCTTGCCCTTTTTTTTATTGAGCTGTGCTCTGTGTATTTCTATTTAACAGCCATAACAAAACCCCAATTGTCTCCTTTAATACGTTTGCCTGTTGTGAGAGCCGGACGTTGCAAACTGTCTCCCTGGGAGCCACCCGCCGCAGAAGAAATCGAGCAGGAGGAGGTCAACCTTTAAACCACAGAACGACTCCGGGTGAAACCATCGCTCACAGCTCTGCAGTGCTGTAGGAGCACAGTGGGTCCGCTCTAAATTTGGCAGTAAAGTCTACTAGAAGGTCAGCGCACTCTTGCTATGCATTCATTCTGTGCGTTTTCCTCCTAAAGAAACCACTTGTATTATTCCTCGAAACAACTGATACCGCTGTGCTCCAGTTGATGGGCAGCAGGCAAGACACTGTTTAAGCAGCAAAGAGGCCTCTCACATGCAGTATATCCCTATATATGTAAGTAACTATATATACATGTATAGTGCATACACAAAGAATAAGTCTACTCTATCAGGCTCTTGAATCTTCTGACCTAATTTACCTTAGCTTCAAGATGACTGCAGGCCAAATTAAAGCTATGCTACAGTAGAACAGCAGCCATGCCTTCTGTATCTGAACATCCTCGAGTGAGAACAGAGCAATATGAATTCTGTTTTTTAACAAAGACTAGCTGAAAGAAGCCTCTTTTCCCCAACACAGGCACATTCCTTATCAATAGTAACAGAAGACTTAGTGGGGAAAAACAAACATTTACAACATGGAAAACGTATTTTCAATCAAGGCAAATCAGAGATATACTGAAAAAGCATCACAGTAATGTTTTGTTTTGATTGCAAACTTTTAATGATTCAAGCAGAATGAATGTGAAAGTAAACTTATTTTGCAAACACCCTAAACAGTAATTCCTCATTCTCTTTGACAACCATGTGTATTCCAACTCTTCAAACTTTGGCAAAGTATTTGTAAATACAGGAGTACACAGACATATGGAAATGTAAAATATTAATAGTGAACACCTGAAAAAAAAAATCAATTTATAACATGCTATGAAGTCCACAGTTATACCAAAACCCTAAAAATCCTCTGGGAGCACTGTGAAAAACCTCAAGCGAATTCATTCTTATGTTTTAATCCAGCAGCAACAAAGCTTGTGACAAAACTTAGATGTTTACTTTTACATATCCGTATGTATTCAAATAACTGTGTCTTACAATTTTCATTTCTGCCTGTGTTTGTTATAGTACGGACATAAAACACTCAACAGTTGCATCAGGGAACAAATAAGCAGATTTCCCAAATAAAACCACAGGGTTCAGCATTAGCTGAAATGAGTACATGTAAACAAGCTATCTAACATATTAGTGTTTGCCTGCAGCTTATATACAATTCTTAGGCTATGTATGTGCTTAGCATCAAGCATGTGCTAAATTGTGCTTTGGTTTGATGACTCTTTAAACAAAAAAGTCAGCTTTATACCTAAATAGACTGACTATTGAAACTCATTAAATATGCCTGTCTTTAACCTACCCTTCCTACCCTGTTCCACTGTGGGGATCATTATTTCTCTTCACTATGAAAACATAGGTTAGAGCAGATAGAAGATGGGAAATGGCAGGAGGGCAGGAGAGAGAAAAAGAGAGCAGCCCAATGCCGTAAAGTGCTGAATGCCTCCTGCGAACAGTATGTTCATGGAAGGAACCAGTGGCACTTCGGTGTTGATGTACAAGTCCTGACAGGCTGCAACTGGAACAGAATGGGGAAACTGGAAGCATTAACGCATCTCAGGGTTTGGTCTGAACCCCGGATTCTGAACCATGGGCCCGTATTTCCTGAAAGAAAAGAAACACTAGGAATCTAAACTCTTCTGAACTCTGTTTTAGACTATCTTCTTGCCATGAAAGTACCAAAATTAGAAAACGGCCAGTGATAAAAAGGGAACAGAAAGATATAGGAATATGATTACTCATCTTGTGTGCATACTTTTCTCACAAAAACTTTGATATGACACTCCTTAAGATGGTATCCAGTGTTTATCCTGTATTTATAGTACTGACATTTAAAGCAAACAACCTCAATTTTTGGTTCATACCTGACAGTAAAACTAACGTCAGAAGAACAAACATTTACACATTGACAGCTTATGCAAAACTATCGGCCATTTCAGAATAAAAAAGTTAAATACATATAAATAATAACAGTTCCACCCTTATTTACTCTCAGTTCAGGGGTCTGGGTTTTTGGGAAGGGGAAGCTGTTTATTTGTTTCTTTCCAGGAAGCTGATGACATTGGTTACTCCTAGAAACGATCAGAGGCTCCATTAATCTTATCATCTTTCCAAAAATATCCAGTCATCTTTCAGGTACACAGCGAGAACTCATATACCACATGACACTGCTTTAACACTCACATAAAATTGTCCACAGATGACAAAAGAGCTGAAAGACTGAGTTTTTTTCATTCCTGAGATCAGTGAATAGGTTAACATAAAAACCAGCACACCTGAAATTGCACTGGTCTCGGTGAACTAAAAAAGAGAAGCTCGAAACAGTCTCTGTTAATTACAGTTTAAAGAGCTTGGAGTTAATCCAGGTGATTAACCACATGCTTAGTCTACCTCGGGCCTGAACATTTCCATGGAGTAACGTCCTGCTTTGCCCTATGCCGGCGGGTGTTTGCGTTCGCCCGCAGGCACTGGCGAGCGCAGCTCCCCATCACTTCTGGGGAGCGGTTGAGCACTCTTCCCTTGCCAAACAGGCCAGACTGCAGGAAGAGATTTTGTAACTAATTTCCCTTTTCCTGCCACAAGACAGATGGATCCCAAATCAAATTAAAGCATAACCTGGTCTCTAGCCTGTATGTCCACCCACATATATTCAAGGCTAGCTAAGCATTTCCCAAACTCCATCAGCCGGTGGCAAAGGCAGGCTAAGATTCAGAGAAGTCTGGGGTGCTTCTCTAGTAAAGACGTCTCGTGCTTATGAACTTCTCACTTTACTCTGCCCCTGGCTAAGATAGGATGTGTTTTATGTTTTGATTTGGTTTTTTAAGATGCAGAAAATAAAGGTATCATTTGCCTGCAGTTTTGTTCTTCAGTCTAATATGCTGTTAAAGAGAGATGCTTCAATTTTATTTCCACTGCTAATGAAACCAGTGAGTATTTGGCTTGCTTCTTCAATCAGTTAATTATTAAATTGAATGGAAAGGGATTGAAAAATACAAAAGAGAGCTCTTAGAAGAAGACAAATGTCCTGACATGTCCCCAGCCTCATTGTTTTGTGAACAAGCTAGTCAGATTCCAATCCTATAGGCTGAGTTGCACAATAAACTGAGGTGGTTTTACTCAATATCGTTACAACTACTTTCAGAGTTAATTGTTATTAAATGTGAGAATAGCTTCATCAAGCAAAGTTGTGTTTTGCAAGTGTGGTGTTTAATGTTTGATCCCTACTAGATTCTAAGTCGATTCTATCAATGGAAAATTGAAAATGTTGATGTTAGGACATTGATGTGGTGAAAACCATCTGTAATAAGAACTGCTTTGATATATATAATCATCACACTGTAAAAAGAATTTCGGCACAGAGGCCAAACAAAGGATGGAGAACAGTTAATCTCAATGACTGTGATCCAAACAAGTAACGAATCAAATCTGACAGAAACCAAACTTTACCTAGCTGCAAGTAGAGAGACATGGAAAATGCAAAGTGTTTCCAAACCAAAGCAAAAGTTCAAAGGAGATTCAGAAAAGGAAAAATGGCCTAAGCTTACAGAATTACACAAGAAGCTTTGCAAAGAAAAAAGATTTAAGTTATGCTTGTTCTGCCAGCTGAACAATCAGTTGTACTCAGGAAAGGAAATCTGTAACAAAGAGAAGACCACAAGTTTATGTACTTCTCTCAATAATTTTAGATAAGTGATACCAATATAAAATTCACAGATTATACAAAAAATAGATTATTACTAAGAATCTTTTTTACTTTTTTTTTTTTTTAATGTCTTGACATGGAAAAGAATCACTAGAAAAAGTTATTAATATTCTTGCAGCTTTAATGCAAAAAACATTTTCTGCTCAGTGTTGAGTTTCATTACAAACTTTTATTATGTTGTTTTAAAAGATAAAGTAAGCTTTCCTCCATAACAACCAGACTTAGATTCACTCTACTACAACTGCTTTGGATGGTCTGGTAGTTTATCTCAGTTTCCTTTAAGTAGAGTGAGTTTATGGGGAACCATAATCACCCAGGTAAACATTTTTTATATGCAAGGGAAATTATATGCAGGGGAAAAGAAAGGAAGAATTGGAAGATCATTTAAATTGCATCCTTAAAGGGGTGATCCTTCCCTCATAACATTTATGGGCCTTGTTAACAGCTGCAGTTTGCAAATGTAAGAATGCAGAGCACAGGGTGAAGAGTTTCGGTTAAATGCGTCTGTATGAAGCGGTACTGTTTTCAAAATCTGGGGAGAAGACAGATCATCTAGAGACATAGTACCACAACAAGGGATTGTGACTCTAAAAAGGTCCCAGCCTGTTTCATTATTTGTCCAAATGAAATTCAGATTCCTCTAAAATGTCTGCCACTATTCCGGTGTAATTTAAAATTACTGATGAGCTATCACAAATAGCTCCCATCAGCAGCTCTCAGAGCACAGGTGCCCTTTTACTTCTGTGTCACTGCACAGTCTTTCTCTCCTTTAGAGACAAACTAGTTAGGAGAGAAAAATTGCTGTTCTTTCGCTTGTATAACTACTACTATTTTGCAGTAGGACAACAAGAACGTGTAAAACAAACCAACCAGTAACTTGTACCTTTTCCATGGATTTGCTGAACAGTAGATATATGGCAACGGGAAAATTACTTTTGCAGATTTCAGCATTCATAAATTTTTTTAAAAAGTGGCAGACAGCAAATTTTCTATTACCTCAGATGCAGCCATGGAATGTTTTCTATTGCTAGTTAGAAAATAATTGCATATGCTAAATCCTTATGTTGCATATTCTCATTTTGGCTTCCATTCAGACGTATAGATTTACAGTTCAAAACTACAGGTAATCTTATACAGTGTCAATAGCAACACTTCTGTTAAGAAAACAACTGCAACCACATTGATAAGATTACAGAATAATACACTCATTTTCTGGAGTCAAAAAAAAAAAAAAAAGAAGAAAGAAAAAAAGTCAAAGTCACAAAATAACCATCAACTAAAAGGTCATTCCAATTTTTGTTCACTCACTATTCCTCAGGCAATAAAACTCCATTATAATAATGCACTTAATTTGTGCCTTTTATCATTTCTGCTCATGTATTTGGCAGTTCATTTAAAAATTAATTTGGATCAACTTTCACCTTTTCATAAAAGTACTGAAAAAAACAGGGTATTGGACAAGTTCCAAGCAAGGTCAAGACACGTTGTTTTCTAAAACCTGCTCTATAATTTTCGCATCAACCAGATTGTTGGCAGGGAAGCTTAGACTCTTATTGTGTCAAGAGATCAAAACAGGAAAAAAAAAAATAATCTAATTTTCTTATCATTACCTGTGAATCTTTCCTCAAATTCAGAAGTCTTTTCTTAAAAGAGATATTTGAAAGAAATGAAAGCGCTAGACTAAAAAGACTGTCTGGCAATAAGCATATTTGTTTCTAGAAATTATGCAAATTTCTTACATAGTACTTGACAGTTATGAACAAAGGAATTCTCTGCTCTAAAGTGCTGAAGGTCTAAAGCTTATTAGAAATAGTGCAAAAATTTGTCACTGAACTGGTAGACAATGGAACAGGTTCCTATAATCAAAACTAGACTGTAAAATATAGAAATTTGTGTGATATATTGAAAGTAGTAAATTTTACAAAACAGCCTGCATCTTACTAGCTAGAAATATTGTCCTCTCATGTTTTAATCCTTATAATGAAAATAAGATGATAAGGTGAACTACAAAGTAACACATTACAGAAGGAGATAAGCAGACCCAATGAGCAGATTGAGTTAAACAGCACTTGAAAGTAGACACAAAAAAGAATTCCAAAATATATTCTTTTATTATAAGCCTCAAGTTAAGACAAAAAAAAAGAGGATGAACTTCTTACAGGATATAGAGACTTGAAATGAACCCTTATGAAGCAGCTCTGAGCAACAAAAGGTAACATAAAAGTGTGTAAATGTCAAGGTGCCAAAAGGCATACGATTGCTCCTGAAGATAAGAGCAAAACTACCAGTGACACAGTAGCAAATCTTATGCCAAAAAGTTTATCAAACATATCAAATATTGTTACAGAAGTTGTGAAATGCATGACTCAAAGCAGTGATGGGACACAGAGCAGGATGGCTTGGCCAGCCAGCCAGGCTATGCAACACAGCCAAACACAGCGGGGACAACTGCTAAAAGTCAGGAACCAACATCAACATTTTCATGTGGTCCATGGGACAGCTTAGTTCCAGCCTACTAATGAAAGAGAGAGACAAGAAAAATCACCAGCCATCAGTCTCCCACTTGTCCGGAAGGAACAAGTGATGCCACAGTGAGATACTTCAGGGCATCGATAAATGGCAGTTACCACAGGAGTATAAATATTTTGAAAACTATATATTAAATATTAATTTATTACAGCTAATTGTCACTACACATACTGAAATGCTATTGCAGCTCATGCTTAGGGAGTAAAATTACATGCTTTCGGTACTGATATGTTAATCTGGTTCACATCTTCTTCTACGTGAGAGCCTAGCAGTCTAGAGAAGAGATGCCCTGTTCTGGAGATCATTTGCTCTCTAGGTCCATAAAAGCCTCCCTTTCTGTGAGTATTTATGTAGGCACAGATAGCAGAGGTGGAAGACTGAAGACTGTGGGACCCAGTCAGACTGTATTTCATTTTAAACAGAGATAATTAGTGTGCCTGGTTTTCTATCAATATGTTCCAAGTATTATCACAGGTACTTGCAGATGTTATCGTAGGCGCTTATAGGTGTTTACACAGCCAGTGTAGTTTCTCAGTACGTTGAGATAATGTTGAATTCACAAAAGAATTCATAGCATCTAAAATTCATTACTATTACTGATAACAATTCATGATGTTTTGTTACAGGGTCCTTGTTCAAGAGGTCCTATATACATTGTAAGATTTGTACAGACGACAAGTATTTTCAAAAACTCCTATGAAATGAATGCTAATTTGTGCCCTTAATTTTTATATTTTTCTTCCCAACTTGTTCCACGTTATTTTTTTTTTTTAAGATATAGGCTGATTTTTCATACAGGAAGAAGATAATTGATAACAATCAAAATAAAATCTGAACCCGAAAATCTGAAAAGATCTGAGATGGTTGGCACATGGGGAACAGCACCTTACTGAGGTAGCTTATAAGGCAGCACTTTGGGAAGAGCACCCCTTCGTTAGCAGAACAATTTACTGTCTCAGCATGTAAAATAATATTCTGCAAGCCATCACTAGCTGCAGTTCTCAAATCTGTAACACAGATAATATCAACACTAAGATACACAACTGTTCACCAGACATCTCGTTTCTGGTTGGCTTAGTGGTACCTGAGCTAGCAGGTTGCCAGTTCTGCATAGATCGGATGAAACAAGAAGGTAACTTTTTTTTTAACACCTCTTTTAAAATCTGTTTTCTGAATCCTCAAAAAGAAGAAGAAGAAAAAAAAAAAATCAACATTTCTATTGTTAATATTTTCTTTCCTGTTTAAGGCATGAGGAGTGAGGAAGCGGGATAGCTGAAGAGTCGCTCCTCTGGCTTGGAATTAGCCCAGACCACCTGGCACCATCCCAAGACTACCCTCAGGGCACCTAAACAGCAGCAACCGAGCAGAGAAGAGGGGGGAAAAAGTACAGAAGATTCATAAAAACAGTAAATGCAATGACACTTAGAGCACAGTGAATTATTAGTTGCAAATTAATCTCATCTGAAGGTCGAAGCAATCCTACTGTTTGTAGATCAAGTGAAAATTGGTTCCAATTTCTGTCAATTTGTTATTCTAAGTATTCACTGAATGAGCCAAATCATTTATTTTCTCCTAATGCAATTTTGTCTTTTTGACTTCTCATTACATGTGGCGTCTGACTGGGACAGACCAGTGGCTTCCTCAGAGGCAGATTGGCTTTTGGTGTGATCAATCTCTCTTTGTCCATAGGTAGCTACTTCTGCTGTTATAAAGAGCTCAGACATAAATCCGTGTCAAATGGCTGTTCTTAGTTTGTGCTATGTTTACAAGCTGAGAAGAAAAATATGAATCAAAAATTCTCCATAATGCAAAAGAATACTTGCAATAGTATCTTCCTAATATAGTAAGAACCTGTTTTACTAATGGATAAAGCTGAAAAAAATATGAGACTGGAAGCAGCATTAAAAATCATACATACATATGTATATACATATTTATTTTATACACACAGACATTATAAGGAAGTTATTTAGATCTCAAAAATAAAAAATAGCACTTAGAATGAAAAACAGGCTTCATTTAAGGTTGACAATGTCAATTTTCTCTGTTTTCACATGTTATGAATAGAAGCGAATACATTTTCTCTCTGCCCTGATTAAAAATAATAATAATAAAGAGAGAAACATTTGTATTTTCCTAAAGACTCTTCACCCTCTGACAGGAGAGAGGTAGTGGAAGAATTAAAATTTTAACTATTTTCCTCTTAATTCTAAGTAAAAGTTCATTGAGTCTGAAAAACACTCAAAAAATCTTATTTTTGATTGAGGGCAGAAGAAGAGAATCCTTTCCCAAAATTTTGTTGGCAGTCTTAATTTGAAGCATACAACTTTTTTAACATAATCATTTCACGTATTAAAAATGCACCTTGTTGGGACCTATTTAGTAATGCGTGGCACGTACTGTTCACTGCACAGAGCTTACCGTCATTTGATGCAGAAGCCAGAGATGAGGTGGATAGAGGTGGATAAAGGTGGAGCAAGGGGAAGGAAAGGAAGTATGCTCGCTTATGAAGGGAGTTGGAATAAGACCCCAGAGGACTGATTTCTACCCTTGTCACTTTTACAGTTTTTTTTTTTTTAATATATGATTTGAGATCAAGAAAAGCATTTAAGCGAAGGACTGTACTGAATCTACACAGGCAGACTTGACTCCATTTAGTGTATTCTTCTACACAATAACTGGTTAAATTGGACCTTTTACTAAATATGAAGACTATACAGATTGGATGCATGGCATTGGCAGTCAAAAGCTATCACTTTTTAGGGTTTATAAACCACATGTAATTGTCTCACATAAGCATATGCATCAGAGAGAATTTCCACATGCTTTCAGTATTATCCTACATAAAGTGCAAGACAAACAATAAATCAAAAGATCAGCTCTGCAGATGCTACCTGAAGTGTGACTTCTTGTATTTGCCAAGATTCCTTAAGGATATGAAGCTGATTTCATTTGATAATTAGTCTTCGCGGCACAGGGCTGGAAAAACAAGGGTTACTGGCAGTAAAATCAGAAAAGCAGGCAAAAAATAGATCCAGAAATCCTGACTGTGCACATTTTTGATTTGCTAGTTTAAGAGATGGGATCTTCCTGACAAGACAGTGCAGTCCTACATGTTCGTACAAAAGTCTGGGAGTAGAAATACTCCTGAAGCAAATAGATAGCAGTTATTTTCTTTGATAGAAATTTTTATCTTTTAAATGCACTGGGGAAGAAATCCCCAAAGTCAAATAAACAAAAAGCTATTTACCATTTAGACTTATCAGTGTTTACCTGTAACATCACGTGCTGTGGTTTATTTCCCATTCCACTGCTGCTTCCTGACAGCCCCGACTGCCAGCACAGCTTTTCTGCCTTCAGACCTTGGAAACGTAACATCTGACTCTTACTACAAGGATTTTCATTTTTTTGGACACTTGACTACTAGAAGGGAGAAATGGTACCTACACAGGTTGAAATTTGTAATGAAAGAAAGAAAACTGTGTTGTTTTTTTTTCTTAAAAGTGTTTTACTACCTTGAAAGTGTCATTAGACACAGCTTTGTGTGGGGTGCACTTTTCCTGAAATCACAGCCTAAAGGTTACTGTGTGAAACAGAGAAACATTAAATTTAATAGTTATATATATTTTGGAGTTTAATTACCAACAATTCTTTGAGAACTGAATTTCAGAATAGGTTCTTGTTATTCAGTAAATCAAATACACCTCTCATAAGTCTATCAATATTTTCAACTTAGTAAAATTGTATGCCTTTACCTGTGTCATCTCTGTAGATATTTTATGAGCAAAATACATTAAGAATTCACTCATATAAGTAAACAGTTGCTTCCTTGAGCCACCACAACATATATCATTCCTTTATAATCTCTTTACAGAGCAGTCTGGACTTGAAATATAAAAAATGCCACTCTACTGATCTTTAGAATATATTCCCATCTCAAGATTTTATATTTGCAACATGCAACTTCCTCCTCTCACTTATTTGTGACCTTGTAAAGGCATCACATAAATGAAAGTTAGTTTATTTTTCCCAGCTGCATCAGTAGGTAAAATAAAAGACATTACCTACCTGAATAAGCTCTGTTATATCCTTAGACCATCATGACCACAATATCCTACTTTATTTTACCAAGTACGATCAACTTGCAAAAAAAAATGTTGTTTACTTCTATTCTACAGTGACATCTTGAGGTGTAGGGACAATTCTGGTGAAGGAAACAAAAGAAAAGTCTTTTCTGTTGCAATTCTAAAAAAGTCCAAACATTGAGCTTCGTTAAAAATTTATTCACCTCTCACAGAATTAATATTGCCCAAAGCTAAGATAAGCTGGACTGCTCAAATCCCTGATATTTTGACAGTACTACTTTTTTTTAATATTTGTTTTTCTTAATGAAAATTAGTCAGGCTTCATTCAAAGCAGCATTTTTGCACAAAGTTTCCTTATGCTAGTTGAAATTATTCTTTTCAAAAACCTTTTGACAATCTTTGCTGTGATAATAGGGTCTAGAGAACATTTAATGCTTCACAGTGGTAAGCACCATGTCACTTGTCCATAGTACCCAGAGAGTGTGGGTAGGAATTTGGTGTTCCCTCTGTGGACTCCCCCATCCCCATTCCTTCCAGTGCTATGGGGAACCACAGCTGTGACACAAATTTGTCACCGAGGTTCTTATGAAGTGCGGATCAGTTACCACAGAATGAGACAAACTCCTCGGGCACTTTTCGGTGAGATATGACCACTTTTTGCGCCAGCACAAGACGAACCCCCACCAAACAGAAAAAGGTTTCTACAGGGTTGTCCCAGAACTTGCTCACCCACATGGGGCGGAGGGGCTCGGTGGCAGGAAAATGAGTGTCAGTCTTGACCAAGAAGAAGGAATAGGAAAGCGCAGACAAGGACAGAGGAATAGGCAAAAAGGACCACTCTTCTGAGTGGCAGCAAACTGCTCACATCAGCTTAGCTCTGCGGGCAAAGAGCATTGCTGGGTAAGCAACAGATGGCAAGTGCTGGAAGACTGCTGTTTGCTGAAGTACAACAGTTCATGGTCAACACTGGCTAGAAAAAGATGTATTTTGAATTGTGGATCAGGTTCAATTTTCTCTTATTCCAGTACAAACATGCAAGTTCGTAGGTAGTAAAGGAAAATTAATGTATAGATGAAATTGGGGATTAATTTTCAGGATAAAAAGGCAAGTTACTCAGCCAAGCAACTAATATTTTAAGGTTCTAGCTTTGTCTTAGCTGCATTTTTGTCAATTTTTGTTGTGCCTCAGATCCCCACTTTTAAAACTAAGTCAATGTTTTATACTTTACTATTTTGTTAGGAGTATAAAAAAAATTTTTTTTCCTTCTTAAAAAAAAAATAAATAATTAAAAAAAAAACCCCTAAGTGGACCAATATTTTAATGTGTTCTGTCAAAGACTGAAGGAAAAATCTAGGGGTTGACACATGCAAACTGAGCCCAACTTGTAAAGACTATTCAGGTATTAATCGTGAAGTACTAGAAACAGTCTAGATGATGAAGTAAATACCCGCGGACAAACAGGATTTGAAAAGCCATCACTTTGCATTTCATGTTTCCACATAACTTTAATAGAAAACACACGACAAAATCTACTCACACTTCTGGAGCAATGGTATAGAGGACCAAAATTCTGGGAGTTCAGATAACCTTAGAATGGGGCTCTGGAGTGGGCAATAGCAACAAATAGCATAACAAAAATGCATAAACTGCTTTGAGCTTTTCTGGTTTATTGCCTCCTGATCAGTGGGAGCTGTCAGCTGAATCACAAGCAGGGATTTGGGGAACAAGCACATAGCACCACAAGAAAAGATCAAAATCAGAGGTATTTCAAGATGACCTCCTCTACAGGACAGCTCAGATTCTTCTCCTGCAAAGCCAAAACATATCCTGAGGATTTCTACCACCCCTGACCCAATGCATTTTCAGGGTCTTGTTTTCTTCTCTTAGCAACAGTGGACTTTTGCTTGTTCACTGCTGGTTGCTTTGAAAGAGAACTGGAAAGCATAGTGAGGAATTTGTACCTGGGGAGTGTTGGGACAGCTGAGGAGCACCAGGTAGTCTAAAAGTAGACTAATGCGTGGTAGGCGGTTTCTGAGGGGAGCACTGATGGTCACCCCTTTCGGGCACCTTTGGGGCTTTTAGGCTTTGCAGGCAGGACCTTAAGCTCCCCTTGCCAAATCCTTTGCCACGGGCATTCTTTCTGGCTTACTGGTCCAATCATTGTCAACAGACTGGCATGGAGTCTAATGAAACAATACGTTTTTCATCAATGAGCCTATTTAAAAAGAAATCCTGGCAGCAAGTTGAAAGTAGATCATTTGACAAATGTAACACTTAAGGACTTTTTTCTTTCCACAGCTTTTAAAAAATTCTGTATAATAGAAGGCTTGCAACAGCCGTAATTTGTATGTAGTTAGAACAAGAGGGATTTTAATGGAACATTTCTACCACGTAGTTGATTTGCAGAGTGCCAAGCAACAAAATCTTCATTTGAGATCAACGAAGACTTCTGGTACATCCCATTTCAGGTAATTAAACCTTGCATGACTTCTTTGAGAATATTATGCGGTGCTTTATTCTGTTTTCTAGTTGTTTTCAGACTACCCCAATTTCCACTAAAGTTGTTTTTGTGGTATTTGTTTCTTTCCAGCAACCACTCTGATAAATTAGTTTTCAGCCTAGGGTTTGTTAATAAACAATTAACATTTCCATGCAATTTCGTGTGGAGGAATCTAAAAAGTAAGAGGCTATTTTTGCTGTCACTTGGTTAAATGAAAGACTTTTGTCCTGAAGAATAATTGTTGTTAAATATCTAATGGAAAATAGCAAAAAAATGAGTGCTGTGCTTTCTATGCAGCAAAAACAATCTTTGAACTTACATTTGAAATTCTTTCCAAAATAGGGACGTTTTACAAATAACTGGTGATTGCCTAAAGAGCTAGGAATAATAAATGATCTAAAGAATAACAGTAAGCCAGTTCCACTCTTCTGTTTGTAAGTGTATTTCAATGTATGTTGTACTGCTGACTGTTAAAGTGGAAGTATATATGTTCTTGCTACTTTTCAGTTAAAAAGAGAAGCGTAAATTATTGACT
The DNA here is from genome assembly GCF_000690535.1 of Cariama cristata. Taxonomy (NCBI): domain Eukaryota; kingdom Metazoa; phylum Chordata; class Aves; order Cariamiformes; family Cariamidae; genus Cariama; species Cariama cristata. The sequence continues at coordinate 55,293 of NW_009631480.1, read as the reverse complement.
AAGTTACGGCTGATCCAGTGTCCACTGAGTTGTTGGACAGTCTCCAAATGATGTCAATGTCTGTTGAAACAGGCCTTCTGTTGAATATTCCTTAACTATTCCTCTCAGTGGAATATTTAAGAACAAAAGTTAAATTTGCCAGGTCCGCCACTGTGGCTGAGAGACTAGCACAGTTACAGTTATTTACAGTCTTGTAAAATTTAGCTGACATGAGTAGTAACTTCTACACCTCAATCTGGGTGCGCCCCACACTTCCCACCCACTGCCTACGGCCTGCTGAGTCCAACCATAGCTGCACAGTATGTCTGATGCATGTAAGCTGAATCAATTGTGCGCACACACTCTATGTGATATAGGAAACACCAGACCTTTATTTTTGGCCCTTCCAAAGTGGAGAGGCCTGAGACAGAGCATCTCTGATGACAGCTGTTACCTGTTTGCATTCTTTTCTCAGCTTACATCTACCTTATTTTCTTAAAACTTTCACCTGACAACTTAAACATGGCCTTTCACAGATCACATTCACCCAGAGACAAACGGGACACAACCAATTTTTGTTCATGAAGTGCCAGGATGGCAGTGACAGAAAGGCATAAGGATCTGATGCAGGCAGACAGCTATTGAAACCGCCAGCTACTACCAGTTGCACAAGTGTCTCAAGAGAAAATGCTAGTTTCCCCAAAGAAACTGGGTAGGTATCCTGCCAGTGCTAAAAGAAATTATAAACTTGGCGACTCAGAGATTATAAGGTAGGATCCATGTCCCTTCCTGCTGTTTTATTATTTGTAGTCTTTCTGAGTTTGGTTGAATCACTTAGACATCCTCTTTGAAATTCAGTAAACAAGACTGTGATAGAAAGTACGTCGTGCTGAATGTCTAAAATGTGACTTTGTGAAATATGCAGGAAGGAAGTGTTCTATGCATAAACCCCATCTATAACACATCAGCATCTGGACAGATTTCTACATTACTAAGTAATACTTAAAAAAAAAAAAAAAGTGACTTGAAAGAAATGCTTTTAAATATTTAATCACAGATTTATTGGGCTATATCTCATATGAGCATTATTAGTTACCATATTTCTTTATGTAGAGAAAGACAGAGGCTATGATACATAGGGATGACAGGCTATATAAACTATGAACTATGAAAGGTCAAGTCTAAAGTATTACTTGATATTTGCTAGAATCCATCGTTTTCTTTCAGAAAGGAAAAGAAAGCAAAACAGATTAGTTTTATCCAGTCTGTTGAGTTTATTTTCTATTCCTTTCTTATTCTCGGCCTCCGGAAATAATAAACCAGTTGTATCTACTGACATTTTTCTGGAAGATTGATCTTCTCAGTCACATAGATTTTGCAAACATAATACCAGCTTGCATTTATATAGCTCATTTCATCTCAAAGAATCCCAAAACCTTTTACAAATTTAATGTAGTGGAATATATACTCATCCCACGCTGAACACGGCCATCTCCAGGACAGAGTACACTATGTGACTCGCTAATATCACTTGAAGACAGGAAGTAAGAAAGAGTTTTGTAGCACCTCAAAAATTCAAGACAAAATTTAATGTGGCTGCATGATATCAGTAAAACTATGCACTGTATCTCTTTGTTTTCTAATTAATGAAAGCTGAGGACCCTCCACAGAGTCTTGGAGAAACCTCCACTAGGTCTTGGCACTAAGACCATAAGAATGCCCTTACTGGGCAGGCCAGGAGCTCTTTCAATGCTGAATTTCTTTTCAGAGAACAGTAAGTGGCTAGAAAAGAGTTTAAGAGCAAAGAGGTCACATAATCCTGTTCCCCTAGGTCTCGCTCAGCCTGAAGGAAGGGCAGTGATTTCCTGAACCAAAATAATGTTTTATTTAATAACCTTCCACAGAGTTTTCCCTCACAGACTTGCCCAGTTCCTCTTCATACCCATGTGTTCTTTTTTTTTTATTGTTATCTCCAACTCCCTGAGGAAAGATGTCCCAAGGTTAATTTTAAACAATTTTCACACAGTGAAAACTCTCAAAGTTCACTTGGCACGAACCCCAAACCAAATGATAACTATTACCTACCACTTTTATTTGATGTCTCTTCCCTCTTTCATCAAAAGAGACAGCGAACTCATTCCTTAATGACTTTCTCCACAATACTTAAGATTTTAGAGATCTCTATTATCTCTCTCCTCATCTGTCTCTTTTCTACAACTGAAAAATTACGTTCTCTTTATTAATTTCTCTGATGGTTATCATTCCATACTTTCAGCTGTGGCTGCTGCCCATTCTTGCTATCTTCTCCAGTTTTATCACATTGTTTTTAGGTGGGAGGAACTTGAATTGCACTCACTGGTCAGCTTACCAGGACATCAGGGCTTTACCCAGTGGCATGATAGTAATATTTCCCATTTTGATCTCTATTTCTTATTTAGCATGTTTTGAATGAACTTGAGCTGTGAGAAACCTCCCAGTTGTGAAGACAGCATAAACATTTTGAAGAGCAGGTATCACCCACTGTGGCACTACAAATCTGCCCATCTCAGGACAGGTGTCCATCAAGACCTGCAGGTCCTGGCTCACCCCATGCAGGATGCAGCCCTAACCTGCAAATAGCCAGGAACAGCACAGCTTGGAGGAAAAGGGGGGGGAGGAGGAGGAGGAGGAGTTGGTTTGTAGCAAGGAAGTGTGCTGGACAGTGTGGGCTGGTAATCGATGAAACTGTGACTGCTGCAGCCTGTGCAGGGATCAAGTCCTGGAAGTCAAGAATAAGAAATGACTGTGAGTTTCCAGCCGTATCACTGAGTTTTCTCCCTTTATATATGTAAAGTCTTTCATCTTTTTTTTTTTTCCCCCATAAACACATTTCTCAGAGATGCTTAATCATTTTTAGTAACAGCATTTATCTTTTGTCATTTTCCGGAATGAAGAGATCACAGAGTACCTCAGGCATGCTTTCACCAAAGCAGTGCAGACAGGCACTATCGTTTGTCTGATGATGTGTTATTTCTCTGTATATTTAAAATCTTTCACAATATTTCCTTCCTTCCCTGCAGCATGCTTCCACTCTTCCTTTGCCTTTCTGCATTTTATACTTACTACCATTTTGATGTCCACTTCTAAAACCCCAGATATTTACATTTCTGATTTTCAAGTAATTCCATCTGAACAAAACCCTGTCCTTCAAAGTTTTTTTCCAACTGTATTTTCTACTCTTTTTTCTATCTAAACTGCATTATTTTTCTGCTTTCCAGTTAGGCTGATGCACAACTCCAGTTGATATGTTCCTGTATCTACTGTACAAATTTGTGTGCTTCCTCCTATATCATTAACGGCCAAATAAAAAAAGTGTGAACTTAACATCAACTCCAGTTGTACATATAACCACAAATGATGTTTTCCCTGCTAAGAACAGTTATCTCTAGTACTTCTCATTCCTCAGAAGAACCTCATGCCTAATCTCATGCAACCCTTGTATGGTAAAATAGCATCACATTCGTGATTCAGGATTCAGTAGGACAATTTCCCTAATTGTAAGGATAGAAGTAGTCTTGTCAGAGGCAAGTGCTCAGAGTAGGGCACACACTTAAGTGCTGATTATTTGGGAAAATATACAAGTTTAAGAGGTTTTTTACCTTAATATCAATGTTCAATTGAAAACATATACTAGAAATCTTTGTATACTATTCTTTGCACAGCGTCTTAGAGAGCCCTCTAACTACAGCACTATCCCAGCCTTAATACAACCTAGTCCCATCCTCCCACACTGGAAACTAAAACCTAGGGAGGGGGGGAAACTCATGTAGTACTGAGTGTTTTCCTTTTCAGAGCTCCTTCTGGTGGTCTAGGGAGCAGTGATATTTATCTAAGGTCCCTGTGACTAGATGGAGCCACACAAAAGGCAGACCCTGAGGCATTGACCAAAAACAGGCTTCCCAGTCCTACTGCTTGCTGGCCTCCAGCTCATTCATATCCAACTGACCATGCGGATGTACCACCGTTAGAAGAGGTACGTGCTGAGGATGCTAAAGGACGTGAGGATGCTAAGGGAATGAGGATGTTAAGGGACATATCATCATAGCTAACACACCCTGGGGACACGCATAGTGGTGCAATTCCCAGCTGACAGTAAAATAAGGATTATGTTTCATTCTTAGTCATCTCTTACTCAGGACAGTGTGAGGACAGAAAGAGCAGTATATTCAGACTTATTAGGGAAAAATAATCAACTAAGCAAAAATGTGAATATACTAGAAGTTAAAGCAAGTCTCATAAAGAGAAAGGTTATTTTCTAAAAACTTGAAAGCCTACCAATTTATAAATACAGGTTTAGGATTGTTTTTTAATAAGTTCATATGCATATATCGGAAACAAAGAAAAAGAGATACCAGTGTTTTAAACAAACATTATGCATGTGCTTAAAGAGGGCAGAGAGGATAATTAGTTTATTTTGTGTGTGTATAGTTCATGAATTAAAATGTTGATTACAGTACAAATCATAGACACCAATGGCAAATCACGGGCTTAAAGTCTTCAAATCCTCTAGTTTCTTAAGGTGCCTGATGGGATTTCTGTTAAACATCAGATTTGTTGACAAGAATGAGAAATTGATATGTTCTTATCTTCCCATCAGGAAGTGCTGGGGAAAGGAGGGAAGCGGTTGGTTTTGGTTTAGTATGTAATGTGCTTGTACTCCGTGTCTCTTAAAATGGAGAACAATGTGCTGATGATAAGACTAGAAGAAAGAGAAACAGCTGCACCTGATAGAAATTCCACATTCTGGTAATTAATTCCACAGTGTTGTCTGCCAGACATTTCTCTTCATTCCATAAAATCGTTGCCTTTCACAGGTGTTCAAATGCAGTTATACATACACAGCTACTGTGGCACCATCTGCGTAAGCAAGTGAGTTTGAAATGTTATTTTTCAGAAACATCACAGATAAAACAGGATAATCCTTATCAGGAAAATATTAAGAACAAGATATATAGTCTCATCATACACATTTCAGGTAGGGGCATCACACAGAGCAGCTGCTGCTCATCACAACAAATTAATTCATCTTCACCTCTGAACTTAGCTGCATACAAATTAAAGCAGCAAACTGAGAGGCTGGAATACTTTATAATCTGCTTGTAATGGCAATTGGAATGGAAACTAATCACAACAATCAAATAAAGAGCTACGTAAGTGAAAAACAATAGGGTTTATGGGTTGTTCATATGCCTAGACTACCTTTAAAGAGTACCATTCATTACATTATCCCCCAAATACTATTCAGAAAAAGACTGACATTTTTATGTTAACCACTTTAGATTAAACAACTACTAAACTTGCTTATCTGATAGCTCATGGTCACAGCTTGAATAAAACTCTCCACGATTTCAGCTAATCTTTAGTTTGAAGGAGAACATTTTGTGCTAAGTTAAAGAAAATCAGAAGTTTCTTCTTTCTTTCATCCAAATCCTAAAAAAAATATAAAATCTATAACACATTGTACTTAAATTTTAAAATATCCTTTACTTTGCTCCTCAAAAGTTGGAGTTAATCAAAAGAGAAAGAATTAAAATTCATCCTCAGTACCTGAACGTCAACATGGTGAATAGCTTTTGAAATACTAGCAGACTACAGAACTAGGGGAAGAACTCAAATTAATCATTTATACGGGAACGACCCAACTTATTAAGGGGATGTATCTTTCACTTCCTCATTGGTTGCCTGCATTTTCCACAACGGTGGGATATTCTATTCTCACTTGACTGCTGCTGGCAGAGCTGATAAATCTCAAGAGATGCTTCTCAAGCATCAGCAGAGTGAACTCTGACAACCTATAAACACAGCTCAGTTCTCAATCATTAGATGCAGCATGGAAATCACTTTTTAGGGGAGAAGAATAAATAGAAAACTCAAAAAGCACTGACTTTTTACTTTGGAGTTGCTCAGATCCTCCCATGAAACTAGTAATTCTGCTAATTACAGGAAACTATAAATTTAACAGACTTCAAATGCAATGTGGTTTCTATCTCATTTTCCAAAGCCATCCTCCAAACACTTATTACCAATCATAAGAACACTGCTATGGCTACTACTGGTTTTGTAGTTATTTTGGGATTAAAATCATAAATGAAAGAGCAGCATGTACTATCGTTATTAAATTACTCAAATATATGTTATAAAATAACAGCAGCAATATTTTTATTGACCTGAGCAGGCACTGCCTTTTGACATAAAAATGAGTAAACAAAATCACATTTCTAATGCTTCACTCTAAAACTTAAATATCTTTGAATTTTTGGCCAACTAGTGGAATGACCTCTCCATATTTAAAGCCTGTCTCTGTTTATCCTAGAAGCCTATGCATTCCAAATCATATCTCATTGGATTGTCCACATTTATTTTTACTACGCTCTTTCTCAGAGAACACTGACTATTAATTAATGCTATTCAATTATTCCAGGTGAGCATCTGATATTTTATTTGCAACCATCTGTGCCTTTGACGTTCTTCACTGACATGTTGAAAGAAGCTTTCAGGTAATTTACCACAACTTAGAAAAGTAAGACTAGGGGAAATTTTCCATTTGTTTCTTGTCTAAGTCAAAATATGTTTATCAGATCCAGTGGCTCTTAAATTAGTTCAAAGAATGAACATAATTTTGAAGTGTTAGTATCATGAAGCATTTTCAGGAACTGGGGACTAGCAGCACCTTAGCTATCAGAATTCATGAATCCTATGAAAAGATTCTTCATGCATAAATGACCTAGATATTGCCATGTTTATAATTATTTGTTAGCTAGAGAACTTCTACAATACACACGTGTAGCTGAAGACCTTCATTGGCATATTAAACTATTTTTCAATAAAAGCATATTTTTAGAGAAGAAAAAGCAAATTTTATGTAGAAGGTGATGCTGCCTCCAAAGCACTCAAGCACTGATTCCTCCCTTTTACCCAGAATAGGTGGTTACTCCCAACACATGGCACTGCAGAACATACGTAGTTTTCAAAGCAACAGTGTGTGCGATTTCTTAGAAGGTAAACAAGAGGTTGCCTACTCCATTCACACCATCCTTTCTCCCATGAGACACCTGATTCAGCCTTCCACCTCCATCCCTTCACCTTCTGTCATCTCTGTGGGCTGGACTCCAAAGGAGCTATTTCTTATTTTGACTGCTAAATTAGCATACAGTGCAATCTCCTTGTAAACCAGAACACGAGATGCAGTTTAATAAAGATTTTCCATAGTAACTTCAAATTAAGTCATTCCTTTGTCAGAAGTAAGTCAGCTTGCAACTTAGGGAAGTAGTCATTTAGACAAATTAAGAGCTTACCCTGAATCATGTAAAATAAAGCTCCCTAATCTTAAAAACGTTGATCATCCAATGCCAAAAAAAAAATTAACTTGATAAGATTCAGGCAGGGTCAGATTTAATTTTTTTTTGGTGGGAGAGTATATGAAATACAATTTGGTTTTTAAAATATATGCTATTTGAATTCACTAGGTATCATTTTCCATCAAAATGTCATGCATGGCAATGCCTGTTATTGGTTGCAGGACAAAGAGGTGTTTATTAGACCTACTCAAGAAATCTGCAGTCTTCTCTGTCCGTGAGATACCATTCTGTCATTGTCATTATTATTCAAACAGCAAGAGCTGAGAGCAGTCTCAGTGGAATATTCTTGAACTAGGAGGTCAGCCGACTCTTCGTTTCAAGAGAACATATTTGTCTAACTTAAAGGCATGAGATAGTATAGCCTCACAGCATACAAGAGTCTGAAAAAAAGAGTCTAACATACAATCAGAAGAGCATGAAATATAAAACTCCTTCAAGACAACAGAAATCCAGAGGGGCTTGATGAGAAATAGGTTGCTGTATGGGTCAAAAGGAAGTCATTGGTCAGTTGGAATTTTTGTAGGAGGGAATAGCAAGGTTATGTTGAAGTTTTAAACCATGAATCTTGAGTCCTCGTTAAGACTATAATGTCTAAGAAGTCTCCAAAGTCTCTAAAAAAAAACAAACCAACTAACAATAAACAAAATAACAAACAAACAAACCAACAAACCCCCCTAAACTAAACAAAAGATATATAAAGAAGTTCTTCTGATTTACTCAAATGAAATCAATGAATATTTGCTAGCAATAAGAAGTGGTTGGTGTTCACAGAATAAAAGTTTTTCCATTCTGTTGCTTCAGGGTTTTTCCCATGAGGAAATCAAGCTACCAGACATATAACCCAGGCTTCACTCTAAATCTTTCCTGACAACATTTCCTGTGCATAGCACTCCTAATAAATTTTGTCTTCCAATAAGAAACATGGTAGTTGTCAAAACATAGTTGGGTCCTTTTCCGTAATTAAGAAAGTGTTTATTAATGCAAGATTAAAATTAATTCAAAAGACCTGTAAGGTTGAACAGTGTTAACCCTACCTTACATCACTAACTACAGCTACAAGGAGCAACTGAGATACCTGAATCATGAAGCGTGGTTGTACAGAAGTGATGATGTCAACACAACAAAAAAGAGGCTTCACAAAGGCTTTTGTCACATCTATATTTCATAAGTCAGACAGTCAGTTCTACATTAATTTTTAAGTAGTCTGTGCTTGCCCTTGCACAGCATTTACAGTAATGAATGCAAGTAGCAAATAGAGTGGTAACTCATAATGGCTTTTGACAACTCTAATTTTCAAATACCCGACATAGACATATCACTATTATGAACAGAGCTGCAAGGTCAGAGTGTCCAGATGCTACCAGCCTAACTGACAGCTTCGTTGTCCTTCATCATGTGATCATGGATTTGTTTTGGTTTGGTTTGTGTTTTTTAATCAACAATTCAAATAAAGAAAAAGCAGTTAATAATATCAGAATTACAAAAAGCTCTTCTTTTATACAAATAGTATATACTTACACTTCACATGTACAATATAAAAATATGTATCATATATATAATAACTTTCATATGAATATCATTTTATAGTCACAAAAATCCCTGTAGTTGTGTTAAGCAGTTTTCTAAACTCAGGCCTGGCTATCTTTCTAGAAAAAAAAAACGAAGTCTTCTGTGTCTACCGTGCATCTCTGGATAAGCAGTGTATATACTTCGGAGCATCTGTGTCCTTGCAAACTATCTATAAGTACCACATAACAATTTCCCTGATATTTTAAAACAGCCTTTTCTTGGAGCACTTGTTAAACTATTTGCATTTCAATTCTTCAACTGTTAGGGAATCAGCTTGGAATGTCAGCTGGTTAGAGGAAATTTCTGCTTTGCTCAGCTTTTGTTGTCTGACCACGTACATATTATTTATTCTTTCTGTACCTTACGTCTGTATCACAGTAGAGCTGCACTGAGAAAAATATTCAAACTTGAAGAACATAACTATGGTGGGGTATTGAACATCTGTGATACACACTTACAACCAATGTTGAACAATCTGTATACATTTTACCTACTAGCAAATCAAACTAACTCTTTCCACTGTGAAATTTGCTTAATGGCTGGAGTTAGAAAAATACTAACATCACATCATTAAGCGGTCAGCTGAAGAACACTGTGGTAGCATATTTATGCACACAAAAGCAAGAGTGCCTTAGATTTCAAACCTCTGGTATATTGGAGCCTTGACAGGAAAAAAGGTAGAAGGACAGGCTTTTCCTAGGAATATTTAATTTTATTTCAGTAGGACATATTCAGAAGCCAAAAGTGCTAGCAATTCTTATGTAAACAACCCAAAACTCTCCAGGTTGACAAGGCAGTAGGCCTGTAGACACTCTGCAACTTACCACCGCATGCTTGGCACAGTACATCAGGGATGCTTTGTGTGAGCACCAGCCACAACTCTGCCTGTCACTGATCTAGACTAGGACAACTTATTTGCAAGACTGGTGAAGGCTGGGTCAGGTGCAATATGGACCGTTTTAGGCAACCATCAGACTTGCAACAGAGATCAGATGAGGTATGTATTTTAATCTCATGTATCTGAAAGAGAACTGCCTGGTGCAGAAAGCATGCTGGCTCCAAGCATGGTGGGCGAAGAAAGAAAATCATGCGATAAAATTGCCAGAGCATTTGGTGAATATTTTATCCTTCTGTTCTGAAATATTTACAAAACACACATTTTCCTCCTATTTCAAAGAAAAATAAGTGCACGGGGAAAAAATCTGGTAAAGCTGCATACTTCCTCTGACAACATTGACTTGATTGCTAGACTTTATGCCAAATTTACACAGGGTCTCTAAGCAGCATAAGGGATTGCAACATGTCAGAGAAGTCACAATCTAACGTGATTTATCACTTTTAAAAGCATTCATAGTGGTGAGAGCAAGTAAGATTATCAAGCCACAACTAACAGATGTTTTAGGGTCACAGGACTGCTGTGTTTGATATCAGCCACTGGAGAGATGCCCAAACTTACAACAGGGGTCACAAACAGCCTGAGGACAACCACAGCGTACCTTTCCTGTATGCAAACTGGCAGACACGAGAAATGTCTGGTGTGAAAGATAAAAGAAGGGCCACTATTTGTATGTGACCTGGACTCCATGAAAAAAGAGATAAATGCATTCCTGTGACACATTCTGGTGTCCGCATCTACCTGTACTATTGGATCACAGTCAGTCGGTCACAGATTAACCCATGAATTGCTGTGATGGTCATCTGAGAGAAGGTACACAGGTGTGTTTTGAATCACTTGATAGAATCATAGAATGGTTTGGGTTGGAAAGGACCTGTAAAAGTCACTAGTCCAACCTCCCAGGAACATGGTCAACTCGATCAGCTCGCTCAGAGCCCCATCCAACCTGTCTCTGAATGTTTCCAGAGATAGGGTGTCCACAACCACTCTGGGCAACTTGTTCCAGTGTCTCACCACCCTCATCATAAAAAATTTCTTCCTTATATGTAGTCTGAATCTACCCTCCTTTAGTTTAAAACCATTACCTCTTCTCTTATCACTGCAGACCCTACTAGAAAGTCTGTCCCCATCTTTCTTACAAGCCCCCTTCAAGTATTGAAAGACTGCACTAAGGTCTCCCCGAAGCCTTCTCTTCTTCAACCCAAACATCTACCAGAATACTATACCAGATACTTCCTACTTGCTCTGCATATGAACAAAGAGCTTTAAAAAAAGGAGTAAAATAACTCTCCAGGCAACTCTATAAAAGTTATTTATCTCCCTTCTTTCCATGTTATTCTTTATTCTTGACTTAATTTCATGATCACGCACAAACAAAAAAAATCTTCCAGAAACATGTGACTTAAACTACTTCAACAAATATTTTCCTTTACCTTTAGATTCAACTATGAGAAAAATACTTGCTTGTTTGATCAAAAAGAAAAAGTAGCTGGACGACTTTGCCTGCTTCACACTTGCAGGTAAAAGGGAAGTTTGATATACATACTATGACGGTGCCACCAGAATTTCAGCAGTGGGCACATGTTAGTTCCCTTTCAGGTGACCGCACCTTCATTGTCCAGCAGTATGAGAAACTCCAACTGCCCATGTTGTGCTAGAGAAAGAACTCATAAATAAATCACCACCTTCTGTTGATGTAGAAGAAATAGGAGCATCACAGACAGTGGAATTTCCATCAAGTAGCACATTTAGAAAACAATACATAGAGGCACAAGGGAGCGATCTTAGTCATTTACATACTTACATTTTTAATATATTTAGAAAAAAAACCCAAAAGATTAGGATGCCAAAACCCATTATCTGGAATCCACAACTTGTTGAAATAGCCACCCACAAAGATGCAGAGCTGCAGGAGTAAAAATGAGAGAGAAGCAAAGTGTACATGTAGGGCAATAAAACAGAGAAGAAAAGGTCACACGGCAGCAATGTAGCAAAAGCATTTATTGTGACTATTAAAGAAAAGTTAGTAATTTTTGAGGTTATTACGGCCACTTCAGCCTTGCCAAATTGCTCAAATACTCTGTCTGTGGCAGAAGAGAGATGGTTCATTACTCAGCAAAGCTTACGGCATAAGCAGGTGCAGGTGAAATACTGTGGAATTTGAACCCTCTTGAGCTTTAATAAGTGTTCATAGTTAAAGAGTATACTTTGAATAAATTTTAAATTAGGAATGGGGCCTGAATCTTACTAAACATTCCAACACACATTCCCACAGCATTCAGAGGTGGTAAAAAGATCACTTCTCTTTCTATAATTTTAGAAGACTGCTCTGAGACCTCTCTCTATTTCCGTAATTCTCTGACCTCCTTCTTACTACCTCCCTATCCTGACTTTTTTGTCTAATTTGTTTCCTCTTGAAGGAAACACTGCTTCACTCCATTTTTTTTTTCAGGAAATATGTGTGTATACTTTGATAATTCATAAGCCTGCTGGCTACAGGACTCTTAAAATGCATTGGATCTGAAAGAATGCAAAGGCAATGGCAAGCATGCTGTCCCATCCCAGGAAGGTCAGCTATAATAAATGGGCACTAAATTCCCCAGAGAAATATTTTTTTCAGTTCTACTGCATCAGCTCTTTAAACTCTTTACAGCAGAGATGCCTCAGAGGAGAGATGGCTATAGAAAAAGTACATCCAAGTAGCAAAAAAATGTCATTACCCTGCAATAGTGACTAATTCCAATATAGTCTGAGAGATGACCTCAAGAGGGGAGAAGTTTGAGTAAGCTTTGTTTTTTCAGCAGCTTGGAGCAATTGCTCTTCCAAGTGGCTGTCCCCACTTGGAAAAAGCAAGGGAATGCACAGGGCATGTACACCTACTCCCAAGAAGGGATAAAGAAGGAGGTGGCTGGCAATACTGTCATATGCACAGAAAATATGAAAGTTATGAGGAAGAAAAAGACTCTGGATGTCTAAGAAACTTTTGACAGTTGCTGTATCTTAAAGTAAGTTGGTCCTTTACATTTCTATCAGACAAGTTTTTCTTGGTCTCAGTCCTATATGCAATAATGTGGGAGATTTTCTTCCCTACTCTTGGCAGAACAGAGTAAGGGCAAGGGGAGATTTCAATGGGATCAAGCACCTGGCAGGGTGGATTCCCTATTAAGGATCTAGTGCATACCATGTGGTTTGTGAGCCACGTACTTATTCCTCATTTTTTCTTCAGCTGTAGGAGAAAGAGAGGGGGGAAAAGGCGGAATTGTGAACACACTCAGGGGTGTTGCTTGAGGGCAGGCATTGCAGTTCTTGATGCGGTGCCAAAGAATTGGCTAGTAAAGTTCAAAACAAGACAAAGAGTAATCTTTGGTTCAAGTTTTAATCTTGACTTGAATCTTTAATTCAAGTTTTAATGTAGGTATGCATGAGTCGGGTCAAGGTGAGTTTACCCATTCTTTGAGTTCTTCTCTGAGAAGATCATGAACTCAAAGCTTCAAATGCATTTCTCTCTCTCTGCTTAAAAATCTGGAAATGGGAACACGACAAAATGCAGTGTCCTTGTTTCTTCCTTAGGCTGTGAGAGATGACAATCAGCCCTCAGAGACATCATAGAAAAACTCCCTGTTCATAATCTTCACTTTTCCATGAATGTTGTTAACTCTGCAATTGTTTTATGAAAAAAAAAAAAAAAGTCACATACAGTCAAAAGAAAAGAAAAGTTTACAAATTGATTTGGTTGAAAAAAAATACATTTTCTTCAGAAAATATACAGAAGCCTCAACTCGTGCAAGTAGAGGTTTGCAACAACCCTTTCCACCACAAGGTTTATTGTCCATAACTCACTGCCTCAAAGATCTCCTCCCTTGTTATACAGGCATTTCAGCCAAGGCATCATCTTAACAATAATAGTAAAGGGAGTCAAAAAGTATCACAGAGTGCTTTCCTAAACATGAAGGTATGAAGAGACAAGAGCTTTACAAGTATCTTTTCAAATACAATCTTGGAGGGTTGTAGGCATTACCAGGCCTGAAAGGCAGAAATCTTAAAGTGATTTCTGCTAATTAGACACTAATTTGATGTGCATTGTTTCGTTGACAAATGCAGCTAGTCATAGAAGCTGTATTTTCCTAATTGCAGAACTCCTGGTCTGCAAACCATTCCATATTTTCTTTCAACTTCACTTCTTCCTTAGAAAGCAGAGAAAGCTGAGAAAATAGGGATTCTTCAGAAAAAAAAAAAAAAAAATCTTCCAGATAAACTCAGACATGCAATTTCAGGCATAATAAAATAGAAACAGTCCTGTTGAGAGTAGCTATCACCTCCAGATCACCCTAGGTCCTGAGCCCTGCCAATGTATCATACACAGGAGAACACAGAAGTGGTCTCATTAACAAATCAATACATCAAATGAACAAAGATTTCTGACTTTAAAATTAGTTATGGAAATCCACACCGTTAACATGGAATGGGATTTTCTACGGTCTGTAGTCTTAAGCTAGTCTTCAAATGTGCAGCAATAGTTGTGAAGAAAAGCTGAAGTCCAGTATACAAATTTTAACCCGTTATAGGTACATCCAGTTATATCATCAATAACAAAGACTACACTTTTCTTCAGTTTTCCAGCATGGGAGGAAAATACATACGAGCCACTTCGATTTCGGTTAAGACAAATACCCTAGCAAGGCTTCTACTAATAAAATGTTAGCTCCTTTCATTATGAGATGGAGATTTTAACACTACTTTGTTGTAAATTAATACAGTTAGATCGTTACCTGATACAGAAATTATGCTCATCCTTTATCCTGTATGTTGCTCTGAGAAACAGAAATATTTTGAGCAAATGTAACGTTCTAGCAAATAATTTTTTTTCACATCACCGTTCACAAAATCAGTCCATGCCATCAGTTCAACTATAAAGCTTTAACAAAATAGGGAAAACAAAAATAAAAAGGGAAGAGAGACAGAGGCAGAGAGAACTGTCCCTGCATATATAAGGAATTATCAAAGTCAGAAGCAATCTTTAATGCTGAAGTCACACTCAAGCTCCGTTCTTGCATCCTGAAGAAACTGCTTTGAAGTTAAGATGTATTAGACCATGAGGACCCAAAGTAGGCACTGGGAAATGAAATTGCTATCTCTGAGTTATTAATGTGTCACTTTTCTTTAATGCAATTCATTTAATGCTCTTTTTTTATACAAAAGTTGAAATAATCCCATCATTCAGTTTAAAAGTATAAAACTACAGCAGTTACTGTAACTGTTTTTTTGCCCAACTATAAGGCAAAGGAATTAAAGAAATATCAGGAGTTTAAAAGTTCAGCAACTTCATTACATTTCTGAAGCTGGCACAAAGTATACTTTTCTCCAACTGACAGTAATTACTTCAATAGTCATTTCAGGTTCTCGCACGATTCCACTACTGTACCACCCTTCCACAAAACTCTGCAGTCCTTACATGATCAGATCACAAAGGAATGGTCTCTTACCTTCCAGTGCCAAATACAGAAAAAGAGCAAATATATCAAACAGTTTTACATCTAATAAAGACAAGATTAGGATTTGGCTATGCTTCTTAGCTACTTTTCTTCTTATAGTCGTTAGAAAAATTCCATACGATACATAAGAAACTTAAGAAATTGCACTGTATCTTTATGTAATTTGTCAATGATGCGTAGAGCTCTGCACGAATGCTAGAAATGAATGCGAAGATCTGCAGCAGTGGGAGATGCACTCCCTCTACACTGCCTGATGGAAACAAGCAGAGAAAAACATAATAAATTTGGTGCCACAATTGAGAAAGAAGAAAAGAAACCAAAGTGCCCTATTCTTGTCAGATTTCAATACTATAAATTCTAAGCAAAAGCAACTTCATCTAAGCCAGCTATCAGTAAACTATCAAGGGGAAAATATTGTAAAGATCTATTGCAGTAAATAGCTTCCTTTCTCCCCTCTTCAGAAGTTAGCAGAGTCCCCAGTGCCTGATCCCACAGTACGGGGGAAACACGGACTCCTCTGTCACTGTCTTGAGTTTTAGCACCGTGAGACCAATAGGAAACTTGGTTGGGATTAGGGACACATTTTCCATCTCCAACCACCATCCTTCCCTTGCCTTGGGCAGAGGCTAAAACAAAAACCACTGTGCTACAGCCTCCCAGGGACAGGGCGGTAGAAGCCCTGGGAAAGATCCCAGCGAGGCAGACGGCTCCAGCGGGCACCGCGACCTTTGGGACCTGCCCCAGGACACCCAGGAGAGCACCCTGTGCAGAACAGACCCAACTGTAAATAACTCTGTAATATGTCCATCGGAGTTATATATGTGGAGATTCTCCTTAAAAACTGCATGACCTTCACAGTTATTTCTCCACACTATACAGCCCCTGTACTGCATAAACCGATTATCTATTAGTATTTTAATAATGATGATTATGATAACGAGGGCAGCCAGTGAACTAAAGCTCTCATCAGCAGTACTATTCTATAGGAACCATTTAAAATAAATTACACTAACTCAGCTCAGCAAAATCAGAGGTTAAATCCAACTCTTGACTCTGAGTCCAGACTGGATCTGCTACACGTTCGGCATTTCCACTTGTAGAAATGCCACTTTGCCTCGTGAAACTCTTCTGCTATTCATGTCAACAAGAATATTAATAAGTTATTGTTGACTCACCTCCCAAAGATGCTGGGAAGTGAAATAACCATTTGAGAGGTACTTTGAGATCATAAAAAGATAATCAATTATTCCAGTTCAACATATTTAGTGCTCACTCTGATCTATGCATCTTATATAAATAAACTCATACAAATATATTAACTTCTGTCTTTCTTTTATTTATACCTTCAGCTGTATACTGCTAAAATATACATAGCATACAGTCTTTTCTCCATGCGGCGTGGAACTGCATGGCACAATTAAATAGAACTAGCCAGGCAGACCAAATAGGCAGAGCTTAATAGCAAGAGCAACCAGTATGTCGTGCATGTTTGACAGACACAAAAAGATCAAGAGAATCACTTCTCAAAAAGCATCTCAATTTTTTTCTTATCAGCTAATGAGTTTTAGCTCAAGTTGAAGAGATTTGTTCAGGATTTGGGTACTAACAGATCAACTAACTACCTATTCAATTACTAAAAAAAAAAACTTGAAAAGATAAAGGTCATTACTACCAAGGAACACTACATATAACCTTCAGAGGACTACAGCAAGTTTATACAGTTACATACGTCACTTGTCACACAGAACTAGTCCAATGAAAATTTTACCTAAACTAAACATGAAGTATTTCAACGTGAGATACACCAGGTGGCAAGCCCTAAGCATGCACAATACATTTATTACACATATATTCCTCAATTTTATAAAGTAATGTAAAAGTAAATAAGACAAAATTGTTTGACCCTTGTTTTGGGGACAGAGTGCACTGAATATTTTCTGGATCTGTGCAGAGCAGAATTGTTGTCTTTTTTTTTTTTCCCCCAACACTTCTGGCTACCTCATGAGAAAAAGTCACTCTTCTGCTGAACAGCAACAAAATTGTGGTGTCTGGAAGGTATCCTAGCAGCGATGGCCGTTTAATGCAAGGTATGTAGCCCCAGGACTCACTGAACTAAGAGCTACTGCTCATTGTCCGCTCCAGGTTAACTGTCCACATGCATGATCTTCTGCAGGTCACCCTACAGTAAACATCAGACAGTTCAAGGATGGTTCTCTCTCACTGAAAGATAACTATCCTATGCCACACGTAAGGAGAAGAAGAGGCAAACAGACGTTTACCTCACAGAGCTGACAGGTGGTGATTCAACATTCGCTCTCTCTTGTTTGGTTTCACTAAACACTGTGACATGCAGTGTAAGTCAACTTTTCTGAAGCTGTCAGCAATTAGCAAGATGACAGTCAATCCTAAAAGTTCCTCCAAATATCTTCCAAGCATAGATAAAGAAGCAAAGAGTGCAGTCTTATCTGTGGAAACTTCTTGCTAATCACAACTGAGAAATAAAACAACAAAGCCAAAATATTCTCAAAAGTTAACAACTCAGAAGTTGTGAAATAGAGCTTGAACTTGGTCAAAAAATTCCAGACAACCTGTTGATAAGCAGGAAAAATAAGAACTGAAAGTACTTGACGGGCAATGAGTAAAAAACTGCTCTTGCTTCTTGCCATCTGAAGACCTTAAGTACAACTCATTCTGCATATAACCGGAAGAAAATACATGTTCGGGAAGGACTAGAAATGGAGGAGATGAGACTTTTCCCCCCTTCCTCTTTGTATATTGGCATATTGAATTTTCTGTACCTCTAGGTCAGAGCAGAATCCTCCATGCAAAGGCCAGGAGGGTAGGGATTGCATCTGATCGGATATGTCCTTCCCCAAAGAGTAACGGTGAAGCAGCACTCTATTTTAGCAGAGTTGGCAGCACTACAGTGTCAGTAGCTAAGTGGTGCAGAGAAAGAAAATACTTGTGTGGTGTCTGTTAATGAAGGAGACTAGAAAATGTTAGTATCTTTACACCCGTTCTCAGTTACTCTGACAACTGTGATTGGAAGTAGTAGTGGCACAAAGCCGAGAGAAATTAATGTTTGAAAATAAACAGCCAGGTAGAGTATGTACATGTTTTCCTCAACCAAAGGTCATTGATTGGTAGAAGCATACTACAATACATGAATACTTGGGGGGGTTATTATTTTTATTTCTTTACCTGGATTTGCACGCACACACACTATTTCATACTTTGCATGAAGATAAATCCTTAGAAGTAGAAAGGCAGTCACTGAACAGAACAATCACTTGTTCTCCCTGGGACACCCGGGAGTACCAGCCATGTTTATCTTATTTTCACTAGTTATTTATACAAAAGGAACTGTGTTAACTACAGTGACTGAGGGGTACCCACTTCAGAACATACTACATTTTAGCAATAAGGGTGTTTATTTGCACATTTGTAGAAGAGAATATGGAACAGAGCTCTCTAAACAAACACTGCAGACATTAGCTTCAAGAAAAAAAGCAGTTCTCATCCCTGAAGTGCCTTCCAGGACCAAGCAGTATCAGCTTGCTAACAGACACCAAACCATGCTTACCACTTCAGTCTCTGGTGCCTGGACGAGATGAGGCAGGGCAGGTCCACTGACCCTTGTAGTATTTCATGCTCTGCAAAAAGGGCAACTCCTCATTTCAAAGGTTTTGGTTTCTGCTAATATAAAGCAGTGAAAATGTATTACAGGACAGAAAATCTATGTCTGTGTCTGATCAGAGCAATGTGATGATTCATGGATGCCAGAAAATCTCACTGTCGTGCACCGCTGTACAATTTGAATCATTTGTCATTTGCTCTCACATACACTCTAATAAGATCATTTCTACTTCAGTTTCCTGAGTGGGAGTTCCCTGAGGACTGGATTTCATTATCAATTTTGATTGCTGAATGCTTTCAACCTTCAGCTTACATCCGGACAAAGCATACAGTGAAGAAGAATACAATAAATCTCCTGTCATCACTTATGACAAAGTACAATGATGTAGTCATTGTATGCTTTTCAATTTTACAGAATACTTGGTTATGTTGTGCATCACAGTCTGTATTTTTCATATTTCTCATCTCAGTCATTCAAAAACCATTAGGCAAATCCCCACACTCCTAAAGCCACTTTAAAAACAATTACTTTGAAAAGAAATTAATTCTAAATTCCTTCTATATGCTTGTGATCTGTCATGCCTTTCAAGTTCAAATATCTTAGGTTTTTTATACAGACACAAGAGTTTCATCCTAAAAACTCAGAAAGGAGAGTCTGGGGACTGAGACTTAGATAAAGACCATAATCATCTTTTTCAAAGAACATGGCATGGTGAAAATTGCCTCTTGTTTCTTTGCATACCGAAAGGATTCCAGTTATGTGTAGGTTTAATCCAACCAAACCCTCAATTAAGTAACAAAATTCAAAATAAGAGTCCAATCAAGTGGTAGAGTATAAATGCGTATCAGAAACTCAGGAGACACAACCTATCGTAAAAAATAATGTCCAGAGTAAAACTGAGCCACTCCAAGTTGAAGCTGTAATTATTCATCTATGGAACAAATATCTTTAATGTTGTGAGTGTAAACTATTTAGCCTTTCCCTCTACACAGTAACAGAGAGAGGCACTCAAATGTGAGGACAAGGAGACAAGACTCTAAATTTTTGCATGTTTTTCAAAAACAGGATGCTAAGACATTTTCCTTGAACAGGTATTTGAAGGATTTTGTGAATAAGCTAACTCAAACTATCTCATTTTGAGAGGTAGATATTGCTCAGATAGCCAACAGCACGCTAATCTGGACACTGAAGTCAGAAACTGAGATCTTTGCTCCAATTCCTACCCTGACTTTGTCCATTCTAGCATGTGAAATGTCTCTCCTTGTTTCTCTATCCTTTCCAATGAAAAGCCTAGGCTAGGAAAATATTTTTTCAACCACAAGATTAAAAGAAACAAACTAAGAAAAAAACCCATGAATCCCCAATAAATTGTACGAAATAAAATACTTGTCCTGGGGATACCAGTAACTTAAAAAAAATGTACATCTACAATTTTTTTCAGGAAGTCATCTGTCAAATGTTTTTTCACCACAAAACAATCATCGGATAAGAAACTAGAGAACTTTGATGAAAATAGAATATATGTTGCTACTATAAAGAACAAGTCTTCAATGGCAGTCATAACATTCATAGCAGCAAATTAAGTGATCTTGGAAACGTTCCCAGACGCTTAGGCCAAATGGTCTGGAGCAGCCTGAATCTATCCTTGTGAGTTGCCTTAGCATCCAAAAGTGAGTGGCTTAATGCCCACTCCATTCCCACTAGGAATTGTCCCTGGAACATTTTAACTGTTGAAGCATACACTGAAGAATTATTTGTGAGAAGACTGGTTTAAACAGTTTAGAAGTACAATCAGAAATGATCCTGGTCACTGTTTTCCCAGGGCAAATCACACTAAAAAAGGACATTCTACACATGGTTCCTAGGATTAGCCCATCTGGAGCATCAGTTCACTTTTGGGTTTTGCTCTTAAGAAGGTGATAAAGCAGCAGAACAAGGTCTGAGAGGGGCAATAAGAGCAGTTAGATTTCAAGAACACAGTCCGTGAACAGATATTTAAAGTATCTAGGCTAGAAAAGTCTTAAAGGAGACATCACTGTAACTGTCAAGACTGACACAAACAAATTATGTTGCACTTCTGCTATGGATAGGTCAGCAAGTAGTAGGTGTAATTTTTGACACAGAAGATATTTAGGCTGGACCTTAAAGAACAAAAGTCTAAAAAAAGATTGCTAAACACTTGTCTAGACAGCAAATTTATTGACAGATGAAAGTCTATCACTGGAGGTTTGTAAATAAAAGATTAGGCATACATTCATTGGGAATTATTTAGTTAGACTCAGTGTTATCTGTAGACCAGGTGATGGACCAGACTATCTTCTTCAGCTCTACTCTAACCCTATTTCTTAGGACCTACTTTGCGATTGTGTTCCCCAGATTCTTGGAGATAACAGTGCAGAAAAAATACAGTTAATGTCACTGTAAAGCAAAAAAAAAAAGTCTATACCTGTACATAGTTTTCCTTTATTTTATTTGGAATTTTATTTGGAGTTAGAACACCAAAGCATATGGCAAGAAATTAAGAAAGCAAAAATGCAACTCCTTTTTTTAGAATAACGCTGTAACTTTTTTCTTTTTCTTTCTTTTTTTTTTTTTTTAGAGAAAGTTAACTTAATTTAAGTTTTTAAATTCTCCTTTATAGTTTAGGGACACAGACCTCCCAGGAGACAAACCATCTGTCCAACACTGGCAGCACATATCACCCTTACAATATTGTCCTATTTCAACAAAGTTGAATAAACAGAATGAGTTACTGCACTTTTTTTTGCTCCCAAGTCTTAGGGGGACCAAGTGTATGTTGAAACAAGGATTAAACTAACAAGAAAAATACTGTCAGGAAACATTTCCAAGTACATTTGAAGTTTTGCTGAGGGTATAATAGAGCAAAAATGCCAAAAGACACATTTTATTATTTGTATTTCTGTGTACCTGCTCTCTCCCTCTCTAGCTCCATAAGGTTGGAAGACTGAGGGACTGGGATGCATGACCAGACTGCTGTTACCCTGGATAACCTTCACGCAACCATTTCTCTTTGGCCAGCAGCCTGACTGATCCCAGGAGAGAAGCAGCTTCATAAACCAACTTTCAAAGGCTATAAGGCTTTTGGACGCAGCCAAACAAAATCCCCTCCGAAGACAAACATCAGCCAGCATAAACCCAAAATTATATACAGTGTTGTTCTTGGAAAGATTTTGGAACCCTTGACCACAGCCTTGAAAATTCTCAATAATTGTGCCACATCCCAAAAATAAAATACAGATTATATGATAAACAGTTCTCAACATGTTGAAGTGTCAACATAAATCAGGTGTAAGGCATTCACAATGTTTTTATACACTTCAGACATGAAAAGTTATTTTTAAAAATGTTCTCTTTGTCATTTCCCTTTTTTAAAATGAATATACTGACATTGATAGAATTAGAATCAAGCATCAATTAAATGTCTGACCTTGAAAATGTTACAGAAGTAATGCTATGAATATATTAAGCATTTTTCACTCATCTCAGCAGGCACGATACTATGAATTATGTAAAAACGAGCATCAATTTTTCAAAGCAATAGATGTGACACCACTATATGGTGAAAACAAAGTACTTACATTAAAGTACTTACATTAAATGAGACATGCAGTTGGTCCAAACTAATGTGATGTAAACAGTCTTCATTTAAAATATTTATCAGATAGAAAATCTTCCATAGCTACACTTTGCAGTATGCATTTTGTCAGCAGTCTTTTTCCATGGTATTTAGTGTGGTTTTTTCTGATGCTAATGTTTTAGCAACTTGACAGCCAGGACAGATTTCACCATTACTGGAGTCAGGCCACCAATGTATCTGTGTTTGTGTGAACTGTGTGTATTTCACAATTTTATTCAATTTGCAGGAAATCAAAATGAAAACAAAACAAAACAAAACAAACAAACAAACAAAACCAAAACTGAAAATATTGTCACAGAACCTAACTTTTAACCTCCTTTTAACAGTGAAAGAAATGTTAAAAAATAATGTTGATTTTAAAAGGCGTTTTTTGTCACTAAAACTTTACTAGAACACTAAAAATATTACCTAATAGACAGCCATTTTATATCTGCATTTTAAGCAATGAAAGTTACATAACCGCTATATTTTCTCCTTTCGTTCACAGGAGCACCATCTCACACCATAATGAAGGCAGTCGTAATCACCCACCAAAAGAAAACAAAACAAAAAATAGGTCTCAGAAAATTTCTCTTTCCTTCATAGATTATTTTTTGGCTTGAAAAATTCAAGATTATGGTAAAATCTTGGTATCAAACTCAAAATGGCCATCATTAAAATAACATTCAATTTCTAAGTAACCAATTTTGGTTTAAGATTTTTTTTTTTATATACTTTGGAGTAGGTTCCCCAGCACATACGAGAGCAAGTAATTTTCTGGAGTTATTTAGAATAACAATTCCTCTTTCAAAAGTATCTTGGGCATTTAGAATAGCTCTATAACTTAGATGTAGGCTACTCAGTGACTACAGTCATCTTGGATGTTTTACCAAAGGATAATTTATCATTTTTCAAAAGTGACTCTTGTATTAGGAGCCAACAGCAGCAAAATACACTGCAGTTGAAAACAAGTGTATGACACCACACTCTGCATTTGGAGCATAAAATAATACAAATACTTTCTAATAATTTGATGAAGGTATGTATTGACTGATGACAGATTGTCAAGAGTTACATGCTGAACATACAAATATAAAAAAAGAACAAAAAGAACAAATTTGAAATGAATATAGGATAACATCCCAAAGATTTGTTGAGAAACTATAAAGCTGTAAAACTTTAAAGAAATGCCAAGTCAGAATCACATGAAATGCCTCTGAATCAAATATTTGTTTATCAAGAATTCTGGAAAATAGGTGGTTTCTAAGCTCAACTCTAGCCATATTTTAGTGTTTCACATAAAGAAGTAACTGCATATCTATATATATATATATAAAAAATGTATAGATATATTCAAAATGCATTTTTATATATATCTGCAATTATACATATATATATATACACAATACAAACATATTTGTACAATTCACAATTATATATAATCCCTATGCAATAGATAGCCATTCAAATTCAACTACATTTCAGCAGCTGTGATTTACTGGAATTGCTTAGCCCAGAAAAGAGAAAGCTCAGGGGAGGATCTCATCAATGTATATAAGTACCTGATGATATTTACCTGCAAAGACGACAGAGCCAGGCTCTCTTCAGTGGTGCTCAGAGGCAACGGGCACAAACTGGGACACAGGAGGTTCCCTCTGAACATCAGGAAGCACTCTTTGACTGCGAGGGTGCCTGAGCACTGGCACAGGTTGCCCAGGGAGGTTGTGGAGTCTCCGTCCTTGGAGATATTCAAATGCCAACTGGACGTGGTCCTGGGGAACCGGCTTGAGGTGGCCCTGATTGAGTGGGGAGGGTTGGACCAGATGACCTGCAGAGGTCCCTGCCAACCTCAGCCAGTCTGTGATTCTGTGATTTATGATGTCTTTTGCAGTTCGAAAGCCAAGGGGTATCTGCAGTACAATTCCTATCAGAAAGAAGAATAGATCCATCAGAAATAGATTTATGGAGGATATCACTCACATGGAGATCAATATCTAAAAAATGGATCTAGATGTCAAAATTTGAGAAACTTCTTAACTCTATAGCACTAATCACCATTTTTCATAGAATTTTACAACACAATATGATTTTAGTTTGAAGAAGTGATCATGTTTAGTGTTGCTAGAATACAGGCTACATGCCTAATTAAGAATGCAATTCACAAAAAGTGCGCTAATGAACAACTTTAATGGCACATATTTCTGTAATTAATGATAACACTGATTTTTCAGTAGTTTAGTTTTTGAGCATAGGGCAGCTGGGTTACTATTATGTATAGTTTTAGCATAGTGCTAGAAGTGTTCATCATGAGCAACAAGCAAAATAATTAGTTCTGAGACAAAGGAACTGAGGTTGTAAATACTGAAGTAGTGACACAAGGTTTTAAGAAAATGCCTGAGGGATATGTAACACAAACCAACCTCATGGAAATTCTCATCGAAAAATGTGTTCTACTTCTTGTAGTGTACCAAACACTCTCACAGAGACTCAAGATAGGAAAAAAAAAAACCTGCCAGTACATATCTGCACAGGTATTACAGAGTTGCTAAAGGACAGACACCCACTGCTACCCATCACTCAGACTATTTTTCATCACTGAGTCCTCCAGTCACTGGGGCCAGGTTGCAGGATCACTACCATTTTACTGAGCACTACCTTACCATCCAGCAATACTAATCTAAACTGATAAGGCAGGCCAGGAGGGCGTGATTTAATTTCTGACAAAGTAGCTGTAGCACACAATATTTTTAAGAAGGGTTTATTCTTTCTTGTCACTTTTTATATAACCACAGGAAGGAGGACAACACAAGGCTTTGAACCTGGGGAACAGACCTGAGTTATAGTCAGGGTTATGATGATGGTCAGAATCCCCACGCAGCCATGGGATGCTTGTGCTCATACCCTGCAGGAAGAGCGATCAAGAGACAGTTCCTGTAATTTTGGTCCAAAATTAGTATCTTGCCCACTTTTTTTCAGCTGGTCTAATTAAAATGAGAAAAAGAAGGGAAGTATTCTGCTCCTGCTAATGTATAGTTACAGCAAAGCCTCATTTAACCTAGTCACATGCACACAAACTATTAGCATCCTGGGAAATCAAAGACAAAATGAGTAAAACCTCATTGATCCTATCCACCAGTCTGTGTGATGATCATAACAGAATTCTGAAAGTTAGTGCAGGACAGGCAGAAAATGTTTTAAAAGGTATTTTTATTTGCTGTGCAAGAGCATTGCATTATTTGGGTTAGAAGAAAGACTCTTCCCATTAAAGCAAGTTTTTGAGATTGTAAGGGAAACAGCCATGATACACTTCCTACCAAACTCAAGCCAATACGTAATATTGAATCATGATTTTTTTGGGTCGTGGGATACTTGCTGATGGACTTGTGGAAGCATTAGATGAAAACCAGAAAGAAGAAATGAAATTAAGTCCGGGCCTGGTTAAAATCAAAAGTGAGATTCTCACTGATTTCGGCAGAGGCAGGATTTCAATCCCAGACCTCTGTTCTGCCTTTGGTGCATTTTCTTCTACATTTGTTGGACTTAATTACACACACATGCACACTTCACTTAAGCTAAATTTGAAGGCACATTTGGCAATCTGAACTAATTTAATTTACTGTTTTTCTGTTTGCTAGTTGCAAAGTGCATTGGAGATGTCATTTATGCTTGCACAAGACATTTTTCCAATTATTTTTTTTTTTAGTTTCTTCTAAGCATCTACACTGAGCCATGTGTAACCTTCCACAGTTTTGGAAAGTATCATCTGTTTTTCATGGATGTATTCTTTAACTGAAAGCACTGATTTAAGGACAAGTAGAAGTTATCTGGAGATACTCAAAACCTGCCTGGATGCAATCCTGTGCAACTGCTGTAGGTGACCCTGCTTTGGCAGGGGGGCTGGACTGGATGATCTGCAGAGGTCCCTTCCAACCCCGACCGCACAGTGGTTCTGTGATTCTGTGTTATAACTAAATTCTGGACAGGGTCATAACTTGGAAGGAAAATGAGCCTTTGCAGTCCAATCTGACACGTTTAGGACCTCAGGAGAAGCAATAAGGTTAGAGCAGGTAAAGTGTGATGAAGGCAGGGATGGATAAACCATAAAAACAGGAATAGAGAAATTATTGCTGTATTGGAGCAAAGCATTCCTATACAGGGAAAAAATACACAATTTACTCTCTGCAGGTAAGTATGTGAAAGAGAAATACAGTGTAAACAGATGAAAAAATAAATGTGTGAACAGTATAGAGAACTACTAAAATATATTTAGTGATCATATCACAAAAATGGATTCTTTTTTTCCCCTTAATGCTGTCTTTCATTGGAAAAAAAAGGGGGGGAAGGGGGTGCCATTGCTGCAAAGAATGTACTTTCATTAAAAATTTCTGAGTTTTCCCTGGGAAGTTGAAAAGTAAAAGTATTTGAGCGAAAGTTTCTAACAGAACATTTCCTGGTATTTAGGTGCCTTTTACTTCTTTTATTTATAATTATTATCATTTTTTAGATGAAGAGATCAGCAGTTTACAGCTGGCTGTTCTCACAAGAACAACTCGAGGGACTGTTCTTTCCCAACAGAGGGAAGGACCTGAGAGCTCAGGTACTAAACACCACAAGAGAACCTTCTGGGAGGTTCCTCATAGTGCTGGGAGGACCTAATATTGCCCCTCTTCTGTTATAAAACTTGTTACCTGCACCCACTGAAGGTATGCCCTTCCCCACACAGCCAAAGTGGGATTCTCATGCCCACCCACGGGGGACAAGTGCCTTTAGGAGCACCCTAAGCATCCCCCCAGGGCTGACAGGTCAGACCAGAGACTTACTGGAGACCTCCACCTTTCCCAAGCAGGGTTTGTGGTCAGGTGAGGCACCCTCGGGTACCTCATGGCCATGAATCACTTCACCGGTTTCCCAGTAATTTCTCTGGTTGCACATTCTGAAAGTTTCATTTTTGTAACAGCTACAAAACCATTGCACACTGTAACATGTCTTAGGCAATGAACTGTGAAGGGCAGTTCTCAGCTGCTCCAGTAATACACTGCAAGTAAAGCAATACACAAAACTCCATGAGTAGAAATAATTAATGAAGACAATTATAATAAATAATAAATTTGAACTGTCTATTTTTTTTTTTTACAATTACAAGGGTTGAATCCAATTAGTACATTGTAACAGATAGTTAAAATAGCTTTGTTCACTAGCCAGAAACCACAATGGCAGTCTTTTAAAAAAACAGCTCTTCTATAAATAAATAAATACAAATGAAATATTAATTAGCCACTTGGCAATAGATCTCATTTCTGCTAAAGACTAGTTAATAACCTTCCTAGGATTGTAAACAAGAGACTCATATTACTGGCGAGCAATAAAATTCTTTGAATGTATTTTGCTATTCTGGATGCAATTCTGAAGGTGTCAGAAATACCCATCAGGTTTAGCTATCTTTCTCAGCTCCCCACTCCATTTTTTTTTTGGCAAACTTTAGTTGTCCTGCTGTTTTTTTCTGAAAGTACTTTCTTAAAACCCAAAACTTCATTTTCATGCTAAGCAAGAGACTGTTTATGGCATACAAGTAAGCTATATATCACACTTACAAAATTACACTAAGCTATACCACACCAAGTTAACTTTAACCAAAGTTAACCAACTTCAACAGGACCTGTCTAGTTTTGGTTACTGTTATGACATAGCTATGTGATTTTAACATTACTTCAAAAAGAGCAAGCAAGAAAACTAGATGTTAAAAAAAAAAGCTAACAATACAACGAAATGTAAATATTTGGTCTAAATTTTGCTTCAAAGAGAACAATAAGTTTTCTTTAATATGGGGTAACAACTAGCTGCATCCCACTTTCTGTATACTGAACATAAATTTTTTTTTCAAAAACATACGCAGTTTGTAAGTAAAAGTTTAAGGCTTTTTAGAAAACATTTCAAGCATGTAAGAAGGGATTCTTGTATGCCTTATTAGAAACTGATTCAGCTCTATTTGTGGAAGATCTACACAGTGTAAATCAGTTAATTCACTAGAACAGAAATTAATGATGGTGAGTTTATGGCAGTCAGGTAGTTAGCATACACAGACCCATCTTGCCAGTGCACACTCCCACTCTAATTCACCCCAGCCTGAAGAAAAGGATCCAACAAAAGACATGCCTGACAGACTGATAGCAAAGGCTGGACTTTCATCAGCCCTGCTTCCAGAAAACAATAAGGTCTTTTTCTTACATAGCTCCAGAAACATCATCCAGTATCTCTGCAACCAGACAGTTCCTCAGGTTAGAGATACTTAGAAAACTAGTAGCGTTTTTCAGGTCCATTAACAATTTTGGAAATAAATACAAGCTTATGAACTACTTAAATAGTTCCCCAACAAAGTAAAACCAGAAAATGGAAAGGAATTTCATTCAAGATGCAGTTAATAAAGTACTATATAGAAAGCAAGACTGAGGTAAAATGAATTGGAGAATACTATGCAGTAACTAATTCCTTATGACAAGTGATTTATAGCTGCTCTGTTAAGAATTCAAATGCGTTTTATAACCATTCTATTTGCACCATCTTCATTTTCATCCTCAGAGGTAATTTTATCATGAAACATCTTGATAAGCAATAAACACATGATAAACGAAAAGTTATTGCAGCTGAAACTGTAGAAAAGTTGGTGCTTCGGAAAGCTGCCAACCGTGACGAATCAGTTCAGACAACTCGCATCGATTAATGTTTCTGTTAGGAGAGACTACTCCAGGGTTTGCTTTGGGATCCAACAGAGATCAGAAGGCACTATATAATCTTTTAAAATATATTAGGATAAGTTGAAATATGTCTAATGTTACAATGAAAACTAAAAGAGCCACTAGAGATTAGAGCATATACTCTGAATGCCATGCTGTCCTTGGCATCAACAGGAATTATGCATATCTTTACATTATTTACACAGTTTTCAAACTGACTACAACAAAATATTAAATCTGCTTATTAATATAAAAACATTAATAGTACTAAACTAAAAGTGGTACCTTTTAGTTCCATTAAGGTCATCAGACCATGATAGTCTTTGAAATGAAGCAACAGATGTTCTAAACTAGAATGTAATGTAATGTAAATGTAACTTGGATTCCTCATATCTTCGTTAACTGACAGATATTTTCAGAAAAGTTAGTATTATAAAAATTTAAGCAATGTGTTTGGAAATATTTCACTCAGTGCAATGCAACGGTTTCTTTTATAGCAATCTGTTTTAGTAATACATTTTAACTGGTATTTTAATGCTGTATAGCATGTTTTTTGAGGAATAAATCTCTTTCATAGAGGGTTTTTTCAGCAGATAATTACACAGATGGCTTTCAGTAACAGCACCTCTTTGACAACCAGATGATGTTTCTATTTATATCCCTGTCATGTACCTGATCTGGATGCAAGCCTTACTAGAGTCAAATATACTTCACAACAGTTGAAAGAAGAGGAATGAGAAAAGAAAACGGAAAGAAGAAAAAATGAGAGTCCTGTCCTCCTGATTTTATTCCATTAAATCTTTTAGACCAAAAATTCTGGGGATTTCACTCTGCTGCTACTGTAGTAACAATAAAGTAAACACACCATAAATTAAATTCACCTTAATGTGTGTTTTTTCGCACTTAACTGTATTTCCATGCACCAAGGGCTTTCATTACCAACAAAAGAATATTTTATGTTTCACGACACCAAAAAAAACCCTGAAAAAATAGCTTGAAAGGGATATTACTTTATGAATCTGTCATTTTCATAGTTCAGTTATTTGCCCTTTTTCCATTGCAGCACATGTAATTCATGTACATGAAGTTCTGTGCAATTTCATTTTATTCTCCTTCCAGTCTCCTTTCTCCTCAAAGTTCTTTTTTGAGTATTCCCAACTGAACATGAGAAGTCCCCAATTTCTTTGAAAATTCATTTTTATTAAACTAAACTTGATTATCTTAATTAATTTTTTCACTGATATTTCAAAGATGGATGTGCTCCTAATGCCTAGTAAATAAAAATGACAACATTTGTATAAGCATAAAGGGGTTTTTTTTGGTTTAAAAACCATTCCTAAGTCCAGAACAAGTCTTGCATTGTTTTAGAACTCAGAACACTTATAAAAATATAATCTTGTCTGATCAAAAATATCAATCCTGTGATAGTCTGTAATACAGAGATCTAACAGGATTTAGTATCCTCCAGTCCAGCCCAACTAATAGTTTTGTACATCAGCATCTAGCTTCAGAGCTGTAATAAAAACATGTTTAAGAAAGCAGTTCAAACTTCTCTGTAGAAAAAGTACAATTTGTCATAGAGATTTTTTTTTTCCTCACTAAAATTGTATTGTCACAGAGAAAAAAAAAATTCTCTTCAACAACCAGATAGTGAGATGGCAGAACTGATGAGTTCAGTTCAGAAGCAACTCTTGCAGTTCACTTTTATCGGCTGCACTGAAGACTTTTAACATTGAATGTGATGCTGTCAGCTAAGGAGATTGATTGCACTGATAGCGGTTATTTTGTGAAGTTTCCTGACACAGATATATTTTCAAGTGCTTCTCGAAAACTTAGAAAGAGATGGTGAGATTGCTAAAACTTGGCAGCCAATATATAACTTCCTTTACTGGATAATTTGATCCCTATCTTGCTTGGGCTCTGCTTTATTCAGCCCACTAAACTATTTCACTACAACATTAGACATGTTTATGTATCACAAGCTCTTTAAATTCCACTGAACAGAGAAAGGAGGACTTTTTCAAAGCCTCATGGATGGCCCAAAAGGAGGAGGCTTGTAAATAACAGCCCTTCTAAAAGCTGATGCAGTAGCTGTGTAGTTTCACCAGCTCAGAAGGCAGTAATCATCTCTTTTGTGAATTGCTGCTCATCTCTAATGTAGGGCTGAGGGATACAAGGAGGAAAAACTTCTGAAATGGCACAAAGCTTGATAAAGCAAGCATGGGACTAAGTGAAATTAGCCTGAATTGGATGTGAAAACAGAAAAATTTGCGAAGGCAATTTTAGCGAAATTGCCAAAGGCTGTGTAGGGAACTACATCAAGTGGCTTGATGATTTTGCCAAAAAGTTGCTTAACTTTTGGACCTGCAACTGGAGGGTAGAATATTAAATTTATTAGGAATAAAATCAATCATTTAAGCACAAAATCAAAACCAAAGAGCTATTGCTTTTAACACAAATCCGGAGAGTTAGACGAGAT
Source organism: Cariama cristata (assembly GCF_000690535.1). Taxonomy (NCBI): domain Eukaryota; kingdom Metazoa; phylum Chordata; class Aves; order Cariamiformes; family Cariamidae; genus Cariama; species Cariama cristata. The sequence continues at coordinate 23,477 of NW_009631480.1, read as the reverse complement.
CACAAACTAGAAATTAATCAAGGCATCATATTATTGTTATAAATAAATAAGTAAGTAGATAGGTAGGTAGATAGATAGATGATAGAGACATAGATAGACAGACAGATAAAAAAATAAATGTCACTCTGAAATATCTAAACTGGAATGCTTTATGCAAGCCATAGAAGTTAATTCTTCACTCTGCAACAACTATAGCTTCAACTGATAACACTGAAACTTCAAGAAAAGTGTGGTTTAAGAGAGAAAGTCGAGAGGAAAAAGGACCACAAAAATGATCAGAAAATCATGTGGATCATGAACTAGGAAATATGACTCTTAGGAAAATACTGGGGAAATTAGGATTACTTAGTTTGAAGACAATTTTGAGAAAGGATGTGATAAACATAGAAATATTTAAAATGACTGCTAAACTGTGGAGGGAAATAAAGTCTATCTGAAAATATGAGAGCGCATTAAAAAAATTACCACAAAATGCAGTAAGAACAATTTACATGGGAAAAGAAAGCAAGATCTAGTCTTAAGGATTTTCTGGAACAGGTTGCTTGAAGGGCTTCAGAATATTCACTGGTAAAGGCTGAAACCTCTGTGTTCACCAGTACAGGCTGGGGGCTGAGCAGAGGGAGAGCAGCCTTGCAGAAAGGGACCTGGGGGTCCCGGTGGACATCAAGTTGAACATGAGCCAGCAATGTGCCCTTGCAGCAAAGAAGACAAATGGTGTCCTGGGCTGCATTAGACAAAGTACTGCCAGCAGGTCGAGGGAGGTGACCCTTCCCCTCTCCTCAGCACTGGTGAGGCCACAGCTGGGGCAGTTCTGTGTCCAGTTCTGGGCCCTCTGGTACATAAGAGATGGAGCTACTGGAGAGAATCCAGCAAAGGGCCACTAAGATGATTAACGGACTAGAGCATCTCCTCTGTGAAGAAAGGATGAGACAACTGGGACTGCTAGAGAAAAGAAGGTTCAGAGAGAATCTTAGAAATCTTATAAAAAATTATATAAATGTATATAAATACCTGACGATATTTACCTGCAAAGAGGACAGAGCCAGGCTCTCTTCAGTGGTGCCCAGTGCCCGGACCAGAGGCAATGGGCACAAACTGGAACACAGGAGGCTCCCTCTGAACATTAGGAAACACTTTTTGACTGCGAGGGTGATCGAGCACTGGCACAGGTTGCTCAGGGAGGTTGTGGAGTCTCCATCCTTGGAGATATTCAAAAGCCAATTGGACAAGGGTCCTGGGGAACCAGCTTGAGGTGGCTCTGATTGAGTGGGGAGGGTTGGACCAGATGACCTGCAGAGGTCCCTGCCAACCTCAGACATTCTGTGATTCCGTGATTCTATGAAAACAAAGGATGAGATGAACACCTATTTGAGATGATCTAGACCAGATAAAGCGGTTTTCGAAGCACAGAAAAACACAGAGAGTTTGGGAGTATTCTTCTGATAGGATTTCTGCTTGAGAGGCATGGCAGTTGTTCCATTTTTTTTTCTTTTGTTTTGGTTATAATCATTTTTAAAAGGCAAGTAAGCCTACTCTTCCTTCTTTTTAACTGCTACCTCAGTTGGAGTGATCTCTTTAGCACACCTGACTTTTCACTGTGCTCATTTTACAGTTCTTCTTAATCTTGCAGCTCTGAAATTAAGTTATGGCAAAAAGCCAGTAAATGAGATTGGGTTCTTTTTATAAACTACGAATTTTTCTCGAGTGCTGCATACTTATCTACCTCCTACTCATATGCTGTAGGTGTTTTTTTCCATACTCTGTGCATGGGTTGGAAACCACCTGTATTTATCAAAATCTGTCTAATTCACATCTTTACTGGTAGTACTTACAGTTTCCTGAAGAGGCTGACTACAGTGACAACCTTTATTTGTCTTTCTGCAGTGAGTGTACACAGCCAAATCCTGCTGGACATAAGATGAGCCTAACGTCTTCAAAAAAATTCATATGACTGAGGTGAGAAGAATTCATATTTGTCTGTAAGTAGATAGAAATTATTGTGCTTTTCATGAAATATCCATAGATCTACAATAAACCAATTTTATGGAGGAACACTTCTGCTTCACTGCTTTTGCAACCAAAAAGTTGTTTATTATTCCATTAACTCCAGGTCCAAGAACATTATGCAAACATTAAAAAGCTACACCTCAGACACATTTCTAATGGGCTGGTATTTATAGTCAATAAGTAGGGACAGTGTTTTGTCACAGTAAATTATACATGAAACAGTTTAGCCATGGGAGAAAAAAAAAGGCAAGTGTCACAAATTGCTCGTAAAACTGCTAGAGGTCACAGACTGCATTTTAATCAAAATATACTTTATTTCATAATAAAAATTGATTAAAAATGTTTAACTAAATGTTTAAAAAAAATTTAAATTGCTGCTATAAATGACTTTCAGCATGCAGACGGGAAATAAGAACAGCATTTCTGCTTCACCTTTGCCAGAGAAGACCGTGTTTTAAACGAAGAGTGCTCAGCAACCTGTGGTCTAACTTGAGGGAAACAGTAGCTGAGAGCTACCAAATAAGTATTTTAGATACAGTTTTTCAACAAAAGTAAATTAAGCACAGAAGTATTGATGTTCCACTTTTATGCAAGTATGCATAAGCTGTTTCTGTTATTCAAGAGGGTCAGTTTTGAAAGGTGCACAAATACATTGTACATATTTTAAATTGTTTCTGAAGAGGGGGAGTACACACACTCAAAAATTATCCTACCACCACTACAGGAATTAACTTTTTTGGAAAAGGTGATGGAATTCACGCATGTTATTTTGCAGCAGAAACCACCAGAATCCGCTGAAATTCACACCCTTTCACTGACCTGAAGAAATGTTGAATTTAGCCCTTATATTTGACCTTGGTCTTGCAGTCAGGTCCAGCAACATCCCATCCTTCATCTTATGGAACAATAAAGCATACTGGTGGAGAAGAAAACAAAATGACAGACCTTGCCAATACACTACCGCACACTTCTTGTGTGGAAAAACACGTCCTGCTTCTTGATGCCTGTGGAAGTCAGTTTATGGCTTGTACTCCTACCCTTAAAATGGCACAGCTATAAAGTGTTACTAGTAATTAAACTGAATCCTTCTACCCTCTTGAGGCAGGATGTCTGATCTGCAGAGCCTTGATTCACTAGACTTTACCATTAAGGCAGAAGAGTTGTCACTCCGCTGCTTTGGAAACATTATAAGGCTATAATCTGCCAAGAATAATACACTAAGGAGAGGAGAATATGCTAAGACTGAAAGACACATTCCTTGCACTTCGTTAACACAATGCACAAAGGCTCGTCGTTTAGCCCACATGCCAACTATATGGGGCAAATATACACAGTTCTTGCATAATTTATGAAAAGAGAAAGGAGTGAATTTTCAGCAAATAACTACTGTGTTCCGTAAGGAGTTGTCAAACAGGGGTCTCTTCTCCACTCCAAGGTAATGCAAGACTTGCCATCTGCCAGCCTGCACTATCTTCTTTCCATTCCACTTTGGTATTTTTTTTTTATGCTACTGATTTACACTGATTTTTTCTGCTGATACTGCTCTTTACCTCAGTTGCAGAAGAGGTAAATATGTCTCAGTCAATGTACATGACAAACCATCCTTTTTATTTTTAATTTATATACTAAGAAATATATTGACCTTGAAACTTCAAGCTGTGGGAACTCCTTGTCAATTTAAAGTCTGAACTACAGAAGAATTTCCATCATATTTCTGAAGAAAAGTGTTCTAGATCAAGTTATTTAGGCTTGGCTCTAACATTACTTTTTAAGTGTTTCTCTACCTTTGTACCTTTATATGCATAGTAACTGATCATACAGAAATACCCTGTTTGTAAGGGTGAAATTTTGCTGGAAGGATGTGGTGCCCAAATGCTCTGTGGTCCCCAGATGCTTTAAATTGAAAACTTAGGTTCATCTAAGAGTTCCTTAAGGAAAATAACATTTATTTATTTATTTTTTTACTTACTTACTTTTACATTACCAAGATTTGTGAAGATCTATTCAATTCCACCTTAAATAGGGATTTGCCTTTTCCTTCTCAGACCACAAAATCTGTTCTTCAATTGCAGAAACACCAGGGTTGGTTAAATGAGGATATAAGGGGGAAAAAAAAAAAAAAAAAAGTTTCTTTCTGTTGAGTATGTAAGAGAAGTGAAGGCTTACCCTACTTTTCGCTATGCAGTCAATTGAAAAGTTCCTGAAAAGGAGCACAAATAAGTGTGTAAATCCCTCTGCTACTGAAAGAAACCACTGGTCAGTCACGCTATGAAGGGATAAGAAGGCTTTAGGCACAGCCTCTTCCTCCTCCACTTCCTTCACTATGGCCAAGAAAGGACCTTAAAAATTTCGACGTATTGCTGCAGTTCATTCAGTACACCAGCATATTTCCCAAAATGAATTTTACAATTATGTCATACCTACATTTTCAGTGAAAAAAGTTTGTTTGCCTCCTGCTGTCCATGGTGACTCAAATACCTCAGTGTTATCTTCTGAAGTCTTCTTAGAGGCATTTTCCTGTTCCAGTCAATGAACATATAGTTCACTGAGAATTCAGCAAAGACAGCAAGACAGCATCTGGTCATTAAATACAAATATCATTAATTTTACAGGAAATTATTTTAACTTGGTTTGGTTTTTTTACAATAATTTCCACTGTGAGTTTCTAGTGTGTGTATATAAATACATGTATGTATGTATGTAGATGTAGATGTATGTGTGTATAGACATGTATCTTTCCCATATTTGCCTATGTGGTTTGATTTAATTGAAAGATGTGGAGAAGAAAAGATGGCTTAAATTATCATTCAAGGGTTTTAATAACTTTTAAATTCCGATGTTGCACAGAGTCATCAATACAATACATCACAGATGAATGATTCACATGACCCAGGGGACAATGTTTTGTTTATAACAAGGATTGTGAAGAACACAAAATAGAAAATAAACATTTCAATAGAGATTGGGAATTCTTTTCAATGGGATTGCCATATATTCGTACCCACAGACTACATGCAGGATTTAGAATGAATCACGTTTACAGCTCCCTTTGCAGGTGACAATGCAAATATTTACGTGAGTTATTATTGTCACTCTCCTGATTAAACTGACAATTAGTTTTCTAACAAACCATTAAACATTTATCAGCCAACAGAAATACAACAGTTATAATGCACAGCAGTTTATCTTCCACTGGATGGGTTGGAACAATATTTTTGAATTTATAATTATTATTTTTCAGTACTTGAAAAAGTAAAATAGATAAAAACATGTAGCAAAAACTTATGAGGGGTTATAACAATAGATTCTGTTACAGGGAAATTATAACAGATTATTATAGAAAACTATCAATCTCATTCATATACCTAGCTAAACTGATCTTTTGTATTTCAATTATTCTTACTATCAAATGCTGAAGTTGTGCCCTGTACTGTCACTCAGCTGAAATAAACAGCATAAAAGTCCCAACTGTATGGGCAGATAATTGCTCATCAGTGTCATGAACAAACTACTTCATACAGGATGACTGACTTCAAAATACTGAATTCCCATCTGGTGAGACCTAATGAGCAATGGAGAGGTTTCAAGGTAATGAAGCAAGTCCCTTTTTCGCAGATGTTACTTGACAGCTGCATCTTGGGATCCTGGCAGCACTCCTGCTGCCTCATATTAATATATTCTTGAAGATATCATGATGAAACTTGTGGAAAACAGAGGATCCTTTTCTCTTCAATGGGCTGCATTTCATGCTGCTCCTCTTATACCTAAATCCCTTCGTAAGTTTTGATTTCAAAAGACTCTTCAAAGTTTATCGAACTGTGTTTTTTCAAATGCTTTAGCTCATGCTTTAGCCCACATGCTTCAGGCTGAATCCCTGCAGCAAATAAAATTGACCTAACAAGGATGTCGAGGTGTTTGTTTTTATTTTTTCCCCTAAGGCAAGAGGGAAGAAACATGGTTTTGGGTCACTGCTCATCACATACATCGTGTGGCATACACATGCCCCATAGGGCCTCAAGTGAGCTCCACAAAGCTCTATTCTTGCTACATCCTGTTCAGCAGCTATTCACTCTCCCAGGGGGGGAAATTCCTGATGCTGCTACCTGAATTGCACAAGTGGCCCCAAGGTAGGCTGCTCTTAAATATCAGGTGCATCACTGCATACCCCAGCTCTCAAAGGGGTGGAGTAAGAGCAGCTGCTGGACTGAGAAGCCATCTGAAACTGCAAACAGGAAAGGAAGAGGTGTTTCTTCTAGCTCCATCAAAAAACCGTCCTGTTGTCCACAGAAAGAACCTACCTCAAGGCCTAGGGTATTATTGTTAATCTTTTGAGCATTAAACAAGATACTAAAAATTCAGAATTACTTTGTCTTCTCTTAGGAAATTAAATGGCCACAATCAATTTGTGTTTTCTTGGCCTAATTATTGCAGCGTACTTAAGAATAAGAGGATCCCCACACATAGTACAACACATATGCAAAGTAGTCAACATGAATACTTTTGTGTGTTGTATACTGAATATCAAATGAATACTAAGTTCCTAGCTTGATCCTCTAAACTCTTAGAGGGGCAAAAGTGGGATCCAAGATAGAGGCAGTCTAAGCTGTAAGTCCTTCCAGAAAAGTTGTGATCCTTGGTGGTAGTGACAAAATCAATGAAAAGTACTGATGGAGGCCAGGGACTTTCAGCAGCTGTAGAGTTTCCTTTCTAAAAATGCAGAATTCTGCAATTACTCATATGAACCTTAATGTTAACTTCATTCTACAGCAATTTAAAGGATTTTTAGGGTAATGCCCAACGTGAAACATTAAGAGTTCCTCATGAGAAGAACCACTCTAATGTTTCCAGGTCCCTCTCCCTCATATCCAAACTGCTTTCCCTTGTAATGGAACTTATCAGCTATCTTTATGTTATGTCCAAAGGATTTTTTTCGAGAAAATGCTTTTGTATTTGATTTAGGAGTTTCATGGAATTCCTCCTCCTAACAATCTGCATTTTCAGCTCTGTTCTACTCGTTCTGCATACTAAGAGTAGTTCTTCAAGGACCCTGCTTTTTGTGTCCATTCACACAACATCCTATGGACTTGCAGTTCCCTTCTTCTCTAGGAAATTTGAAAATTGTTTTACAGATTTTCTAAAGGAGATTGTTCATTATTTTTGCTTTAAAAAAAGAGTAGTTTTGTGTTTCTCTGCAATCCAAGAAGCACAGAACTATCAAAATAAATGTTACCTTTGTAAGCTTTAGTAGTGGTGACATACTAGGAAAGCGAATTGCTAAACTAAAGTCTCTCAACAAGCTGTTTTGCATAAATACATTGAAATGAAACATTTCTTTAACCTTTTGCAGGTACTTAAATTTTTGATAGTACCTGAACAATTACAAGTGTGCATAATTAACTTAAATGTTTAAATAGATAAATGAGAACTGGTAAGTTTGAACATATTCAATGAAATATGTGCATGAAGAAGAAAGGACATCATCGAGTTAATGGAATTTCTTTTGCACAGTTCAGTATATTTTCACCTCTATAAAAATCAGAAAGTTAAAAAACACCCATGGAGTGTTCAGGTAGGTATAGTTATGCTAAGGCTCATTAGTTATCATTCTCTCCGTAGACAAATCCTCTTTGTTTTTTAGATATTCACTCATATAGACATATCAGAATGTTTTTGATGATTTCTTAATTAACAGCCAACAAAGCAGGGAGCAGAGAGAGGCCCAGGGCATGCTTGCACTTTTCTGACCTAGGACACGGCCAGGAGCAACAACTTCAGACACAGCCACAGAAATGGTGCTCAGGAGCCCTGGCAGAACCCAACAGGCACCAGAAGAGTAAGCAAAGCATCTCCCAACAGCTAATGGTCCAGTTTTCCAAGAGGAAATTTCACTCATCACCTAACAGTGTGCAGGTGGCCAGAGACATCTCACTCTGCATCACTGAGCAGCTTTAGGTATACATCCTTCCCGAGCCCTCTCACTGCTCTGAGTACAACTGTCATCAAGACAAAACACCAGTCACTGCCTTTGCTCAGATAAGAGCAGGACTTGCTAATAAAGTCTTAAATCCCTTGTTCATGCAAATCCGTAAAATGAATTGTGCCAGAGCACTGAAGTCCCAAGCCAGGTAATATCATACAAGAAAGAAAAAATCCTTCATAAGATGAATGCCTCCTAATAGCCACTAAGAGACAGAACAAAGAGAATTGAAAAACTTTTTTAGATTTTGTATCTGCCAATATCTGCTTTAGACCAAAGGGAGAAAAAACCCACATTTCTAATGTATAATCTCACTTTTTTTTTTTTGTAACTATCTGCAAGATAAAAGGGTGGTTCAGTTGGAAAAGATCTGATGTTTTATTGCATTTCTTTTCTGATACCATCCTTTACTCAGACAAGCGTTTGCCTCTTCATCTGTCAAGGGAATTCCAATGAGAACATTCAGTTCCTTTATTTTATTCCAGCACCTTCATAACATTACATATGAATCATAGCGCACATTACACTGCAGTGCTGCAACTTTGAGTCCAGTTTTTTCACTTTCTTTTCATGGTGAATCTACAAGGAAGTATTCTTCAAGTGCTATCTCACAAATTAATAACTACCAGCGACTTTCTTTGTTTCTCTTTCTTTGACTCTTCAGACTTCAACTTTCTATACCTGCTTTTGAAGTGTTTAATGAGAATTATTGTTGTGCAACATTAAAAGTCAACATATCCAAGTTATTTCTTACTCAGGGTCTATTATATTCAGTGCAAAAATTTCTACCAATATGAATGTATTTGAGGCCCACTCATTACTCTTTGTGGCAATTCTGAATTCTACAAGACCGTATAATCATGAATTCAAAAAACCTTACAGGTTTTTCAGTCCATTTCAACTTTCTTGCTGACCTCCATGTGTTCCGAAGATAATGAATACTCTTTTCTTTCAAGCACTCTGCTTTATCAGCATAGTATTTTTTTGCCTTAGCAGATTTTATCTTGGCTTTCTTGAGAGGCACGGTTTGGTGGGTTTTGGTGTTTTTTTCGTTAAGGAAAGGGAAGAGGAATGGCTCCTGGCCCAAAGCTTATCTGTTGCTTGCTTTCTTTTTCCCAAGCCAAACATCTGGTCAATAAAAAATAAACTGAAAAATCCTCAAACTTAGGCTATGTTGGCACCCTCAGTATCACAACTACTATGGTGACAACCTAAAGCAGCTGCAGATGACAGCCTCTTATACAGCAGCTTCGTTGCCTGCAGCCCCTCTCACAAAACAGAGGAGGCTCAGGTGCTCCTCTCCAGCCGGATTTGTCAGAGGAGGTGGAGCACCGTACCAGTGCAGTTATTGCAATCCCCAAACTGCTGCAATCGTCAGGCCCTGCTGCACACACACTGGCAGCCTGCAGATTACTTTAGACCTTCACTGCATTTCTCTTAGCAGGACTAGCAGGCCAGGCAGTACAAGAGCACAAATGGCTCTGCACGAACCAGCTCAGATCCAGTCCAACAGATGCTGGGCCAGGCCAGGCCAAATAAGCCCAGCCAGACCTGCACTGGCTCCATGTAGAGTCACCTGGATGTGTTTGCATCGCTCTGCCCAGTGCCTGTGAGATGGGGCATTGCCTGAAGTTGGCGAGATGCCTCCAGCTCCAGCAGGACTGGTGCGTGCTGAAGATGCCCCAGTGCTGGCACTGTTCTGGAGTGCGGTCCGTAGAGCACACCTGTCTCACGGAATTGCCCTTCTGACGGCAGGGAAGAGGACACGACTAACACAGCACTCCTGCATCTATGTGCACAGGTTCGGCACTTTTCACGACCTCCACGCTCAGCTATCATGTATTTTAAGATGTTCTTTGGGACATGATCTGAAAAAGATTACAAACTTGAACTATCACAGATCAAAGACAAGAACATATTCCGTAGGCTAGTGGTTCCAAAAAAAGACTACCTAGTTAGCTGTTCTATCTATTTTATGCCAGCCACATATAAACAGACCTACTCAGTTCTCCCACAATTAGTAAAAGGTACATCTATACCAAAAAGTATGTTACAAACCTGAGTCTCAAAGTGCTCAAAAGAAGGTACATAGCATTGTTCCTGTCTCACTGCTGCCTAAATTAAGAGGAAATAGCTTGTTCTGCACTGCAAAAAAAGACGAGTGGCAGAGAAAGGACTTTTTTATGATGCAAACTGAAATGCTCCATCCACTGAACCATGCCATAGGCATCAGCTTGCTTTATTTCAGATACACTTGACCACTCAACTGTTTCTGGTTTGCCATTTCCTTAGGAGTCAGAGAAAGTGAAATGAAAGGAAGAAAACAAACAGTTGAGGAATAAAGCAGGCAGTAGCAATGTAAAAATTGGAGTGAGCAGTGCTCTGAGAAGAAGTGCTAAGGAAAGAAAACAAATACCTGATGAATGTCAAGGAAACAGTTTAGCTGCAACAGCTTTACCTAAACACAGAGTACATTAGCCTGGCCAAAGTTCAGGGCTTATGCCATTAGCTTGCTTTCAGATCCTGAAAGAACAATGTATTCCTGAGGGATTAAGGAAAAAACGCATCACCTAATGTCGGGTTGTTAATTGTTAACAAAGGCCATCCGCCTGTGCTGTCCTGATAAAGAGCATCGGCGTTTCCTATCATCTCAACACTTCTGTGTCAACGCAGGAGCCTGACAAGCAAGTGTTCCTGGGCTCCTGGAAGCACTCATTCAAGCATATATAAGCATATCTTTGGAGCAGAGGCTCCTGGTTTCTCTGCCTGAATAGATGAATTTGGGAATTATCCGTGAAGATAACAGGAATACATGATCAGCCCTAAATTGGCCAAGTATTCTCACCATGGTGACTGTCTAAATTTATTCCAAGTTTCAGTAGTATCTTAATCCTTCAAGTAGCACCTAATCTAATATCCTGATTCATTACCTGAAACAAGCAGGAGAAAGCAGTTTTGAAGAAACACAAGTCACATATGGTAGCAATAAATGACAGTCTCAGTAGATTTTTCATGCCCAGGTCTCATAATTTAATTTCTAAAAAAACCTAAGGACCCTTTTGAAATCCAAATAAGTATGGAGGGATATTGCAGAGGTTGTGAACATTTTGGTGGTCACTGAACAAACCAAACCAACCAACCAATCAACCAAAAACAACCAAAAAACAGAGAAAAGAAAATTCTATACCCCACAACTTTACTCCAACTCTTCATTCATACTAAAAAATATTGCCCAAGTGAAATTGTAACACACTGTTCATCTTAATGTACTGGGTCTGTTGGTTTGGGTTCTCTTTAAAGGTTTTGTCTTCACAAAAAAAAAATTTGAAACATTTTAGTTTTGGTCCAGTTCAGAACATATATGCATATTTCAGTTTTCTATTAAGACTTCTTTTCCTAGATCAACAGACACTAAAGTAAAAAGCCCAAAACAAGGGTGGTAAGCAGAAGTTGAAGGACATATCAGCAGAAAAGAGAGACAAATATACCATTAATAGAAAGAATGTAGTTTCAGATATTCTTTAGTACGGCTTGTATACTTTACTGTAGGTTCATGTTCGAACTACTTTGCATCATGATTATTTTCAAGTAAAGATAAAAGTAAAGAAGCTTGACCAGGGTTTTGGCAAAGTATGAATGCAACTTTTCATTTAATAGGAAGCAATTTAGCAATGGTTACACCTGCTATGGATCAGACACGCAAAAGAGACAGTTGCACTGACTTCATTTAAATACGCAACATGCACAACCGAAGTCTTACCTTGGAGTTTACATGTTCTAAGGCTTGTAGTAGCTACTATATCATTCACTTGTCCCACCAATATCAAGGTGCCAATCGTTATTATTCATACACTTTTCTTATATTCCCTATTATGTGACTACATTAATATATGAACAGTTTATAATTTCTTCAGTGATACCTAAAATATTTTCTTCATTATAAATTAAAATCTGAAAACATAATTCAGATATATCATTATATAGACATACCCTAATCTCAAGAATTAAAAGAACAGTAAGTTCATCCAAGTAACTTCATCAACAGCTGGATAACTTAAATCATATGATTTAATCTAATTCTTGGACGCTTAAGGTTAGCAAGTGCACTAGTAAGGTAGAGTGGGAAACCAGAACTGATTCAGCTAGAATAATTTTTAAATGGATCACAACAAGTCATGAACTACTTTTAGCTTTCTGTAGCAGATAAGCAATGCGCTGACACACCCAGAGAACACAAAACCAGAAAAAAATATGAATCTTCTGAAATAGAAACAGAATATTTATCCCAACTGACTCTTCCAGGCATATTTCCCTGCATTTGGACCAATATTTTGTTATCTAACTCCTAGAAAGTGTTTATTCTCTACCATCTAGCACATATGGCACTATATAAAATGGTTGCCTTAGCTCATGAAAACAAGTTTGATTGCAGATGCTCTGCCAAAGGGTGTAAAGCCCGGACTTCAGAGCAATTAGACACATCACAGGTGATACACTTGGCTCTGAAAAGGGGAAAATTACATTTGTTCAACACATGAGCACTTCATGCCAACTGCTTCATTCACAGGCATCTTCTGCCAGAAAGCCTGAAAGGCATTTTTTGTCCCACTGGGATTGCAGCATAGGAAGATGGAATAAAACAGAAATAAATATTACATTCAAAACTAAGAACCTTGGCTAAACCAGAATGGGCACTGCTAGACACAGATACAGGGTATACCTGAAGGACAGAAAAGGGCAGTAAAAACAGCTTTCCTTCCTGGACAGTTTCTTGTTCTTTCCTGTCAGTCCCATTTGGAAGAGGGCAGTCACAGAAATGACGCTGCTAAGAAATTTCAAACAGATTTAAGTCTTGAGCTCAAAATCACCCCACACAGGAACACCTCTTTTGGCAGCAACCTAGAGAGAAAAATTCACTGGCTTTCCCAACATTTCTGACACTGTCAAAGAGGCAAATTTTCAATCTTATGCGTTAGAAAAGCAACATGATTATCAGCAGCGAGAGAAACTGCTTCCCTGCTAATGGAAAAGCAGAACGCAAACCTTGCTCTGCAGGGAGCAGCAGGAGGGTAGCCAAAACGTTCCCGGGAAGGAGGCTGCTCATTCTTCACCTCTCAAGCAACACGAATCAGAGAACACCACTTCGACAGATTTTTCTTACCAGCAAAACTCAGACTGCAATTAGCAACTCTTTTCTAACCCCTGTTTTATCTTTGCATAACTCCAGGAATCTCCATAGTATGTCCTGTTGTTTCAAATGTACATCTTACATGTCTTGTGCGGTTGGTACACGCAAGAGTAAGAAACACAGAAAAACGTGGCTATGAGTGCTTCCATTGCCTCCCCGTGCCACCACCACACGAAAAGAGGAGGAATTTAAACCTCTGGTCAGAATAGTCCCAGGGAACTCAGCAGCTACCTTTGGTGTCACTCGAATTGCACAGCTCTGGCCCAGCTGAAGGTATCCCTAGCAGTCCTTGCTCACCCTTGCCTAGGACAACTTCTGAACTCCCTGGTAAAGGGGGTTTGCAATGCAGGTCTCAGGTGTTGGACAGCATCGCTTTTACAGAGCCCATGGCTTCCTGAGGTCTGGCATTAGGATCTGTTACCCTGTCATTGTCTGCCATAGGTGGAAACTGCAGTGTTTGTACAATGTCCTGGGAAGAGAGGTAGCTTGGATAAGAAAAGCCTCATGAAGACGTTTTTGTGGTCCTAAAATTTGCAAGGAAGACACATGAATGCAGGATTTAAAACCTGGATTGCCATCAGAACATTACCAAAAGGTGGCATTATCATATACTTGAAAAAGAAAGGCCAAGAGCAATTCTCAAGCCTCTGAATAAGCACCTGCAAATAAATAACCAGTTTGGGTTTGGAGGGTTTGGTTTTGTTTGGGTTTTTTTTAAGATTAGAGAATCAGATACGCGTTTTTTATTTTGCTCACAGACATGATACAGCTGCAATGGAGAAATCACTTGGTTGGCAACGGAACCATACAACTCTTAATTTTGTGCATTTCTTTAATATATCTAGGAACTTATTCACTGAAAACAGCTCTGGGAACTTCTTGGGTTTATATTGTACTGAAAAAAAAAACCAAAACCAACAAACCAAAAGCCAAAGGGAATTAGAGTGACTGCAAGTGTTCCCCAACATAAATCTTAATTACTTTTGCTTTACCTCAAAAATGGCCACCACTTCACTTACACAAATGGAAAGGAGCACAAACTACAGAAGGCAAACAAGGGCTGACCTTGCCAGGGAGGTAGGTGGTGGCTGCTGGCAGCCCTCTGATCCACAGCTCAGTAGGATCCATCCCTGAATTTCAGCACTCACACCTGCTCAAAAATGGCATGTACAAGGTCAGAGGGTTTCAAATCCATCCTTGTCTGATCGTTTTCCTACAGGTCCAACAAAGAAACATGACATACGTTTGGATGGATGTGTCCTTACTGCGCAGGAACCCTCCCCAACAACATAAAGTTTTAAATCGCGGCAAAGAAGAGGCATCTCTGGAAAATACTTTAAGAGAATTGGTTTCTCATTTTTATTTGCACAAGTCTTCTTTGCAAAGCTTTGTGAGCAAGGTAGTATGTGAATGATGAATATAAAGGGAGCCTACATGGGATTCATGACTGCTTACGAGAAGATTCATAATGGAACTGATCAAGTCACCATTGACATTTTTCCTGTCTATGACCATTTAACATACAGGAAGAAAGCCACGGACAGGAAATGAAATAAAAAAGGAGTAGCTGACCTCCTTCCTTCATTAGACTACTTAGACGAGTTGAATAATATGGAGTCATTCACTGTGAAACAGGGCAAAAAGTCAACAAATGCTAATGAATCTCCATAGGTTTTACAACATTAAATTTTCTGTATTGGTATCCCTTCTGAAGCCTTGTGCTAGCAGTAAAGGCAGAAGACTTCATACTTTGAAGCAGTCTAGACGTTTGAGCCTGCTGTGTTGAACAACGACTCAAATTGCTAGGAATGAGAGCAGCTTCTGTAGTTCCCACACAAAATTTAAGTCTATATTTCATGCGGTATTTCAGTTGCCACTGAGCTGCTGCGCAGACTGCATGGACAGAACAAGAATGCTTCGTCTCCTTGGTTATTTCCTCAGTGGTCTTTGAGCCATTCTGTGGAGTATAGCTGCACATTTTCAACCTCTGGGCAAAACTGAGTACATAAATGAGAGCGTAACAGTAAACAAACACTGCAAACACACTGCGTTCACCAACATTCTCAGTCACAAGGATAGGATGCTTCTCATAGGAGCAATAAGCTGTATTAAAACTGAAAGGGGACCTTGGAAGACATCCCCTGATGCATGTGGAATACATCTTCTTTGTACACCCTAATGATGCACCCAGTGACCTCAGGGAGGGCTGTGCCCCGAATCCCCAAAGTCTGCAGTGGGTAGCTGGAGCTGACACTGTGCAGCTGCCGGCACCACACAACTGCGGGAGTGCCTTTCAGGATGGCATCTTTCACCTCTGCCAACAGTCTTGTCTCTCCTAAAATTGCCCCCACTAGTTTTGCACCTGGGGAAAACACTGTTCAAAAAACAGCTGCTTGGAAAATAGGTTCCTAAAACATTCACTGACCTAATTTTCAATAGATGAGATGAACCATTTAAATACTCAGCTACAAGCCTGTGTTCTCCTCCATCAGCAAGAACCCTGTGTCCTGGAGAATCTCAGCAGTCCTTGATTCTTACACTGAGGACAAGCTACCCTCCTGCATTCACCAGGTCTTGCTTACTGCTTGCTAGTCAAAAGCATTTTTCTCTTTGGGAATTTGGGATCGCTGGCCAAGACTAGCAGGTCTGTTCCACAACTGGGACATCTCATTTTTAAAAAAAGTAACACCAGCAGAAAAGGCAGCCTACATGCATTTATTTTTCATCTCCCTGTATACTCTGCAGCAAGAGAAAAGGAACAGCTCTCCACTGGGGATAAGGCAGCAAAACAACATTTATCTTCCTAATGCCTGCTCCAATCACCTTGTATGTGCACAACTATCCTCAACCCAAGTTTTTTGTTTCAAACTGTTTTGGTGGCTCAGCGGGACAGCGGGACAGAATCACTGAAGGTAGCTGATTTCTCTGGGGATTTTATTCTACATAAAGAGGTGGAGTGCAGAAATCCCTGAGCTTATGCTGGATGATAAAACATGCAGATCATGCTCTTCAGCCCCATGAAGATAGCCAGGCATACATCTCAAAAGCAGAATGGCTTTTTAAGGTGATGTGTCCAAGCTAATAAGCTCAGCTGTCCCCATACTTACTAGGAGCCAATTCAAGGATCTCTGCTGTGCTTATGCTGAGCTGCAACATTTGCCTGATTAATATTTTTCAGTATGAGCTAGTAGAGAGTGATTACCTTTCTCTGTTTCTTTAGGCAGCAAGGCTACCTCTGCTAGCAGGACATCTGTAAGCGTTTAAGGAACATTTCATCTCAGGCAGAGGATCCAGGCACTCTGTTCATCAAGGAGCGCTGTTAGATCATGGCCCTGAGGCCCCACTTGCCCGTTCATGTTCAGACTCAAGTTGTCTCAATGTTATCGGGATCTAGACTTTTGTTAATTTTACTTTGAGAGGGAAAGGAAAAGAAAAAGGAAAAAAAAAAAGAATAAAGGAAGAGGTATTATTTATGTTAACCACTCCTTAGCTCCATTTCTGAAACACCAGCAATGAATACTGACCACAACTTCCTAGCAGCTGCCTATACTTTGAGCTGAAAAAGAGCAACCCTTCCAACGGCAGCTGCCTGAGCGCTCCCTCGTGATCCAGGATTTCAGGGCTCCACTTTCCACACCACAGGTTATGGCCCCCAGGTACAAAACTTCAAGCAATTATCCGTGAGATGCTGTCCTGTAGGATCTGTTTAAGTCATCCCACACACATTTAGGATTCCTGTAGTTTCCCACTCCTTTTCAGCCTTCCTCCTCAACTTTAAGTTTATTGGCTATCTATGCAAGTTTTTCAGCTCCTCAGCCTGGTTTCAGGACAGGAATTAAAGCAGACACAGTAGGTTTTACCTCAGAGTACTGAGTGCTGTGTGATTATCTGATCTCTCCGAAAAGAGGAAACCCAACAGTCTCAACAATCCTTCGTTAAAAAAAAAAAAAAAACACAAAGAGAATAGGAAAAGTATGATATTCATAAAGCTCAGAGGGGAAAACAGAACTCAAACTCCTCCAGGTATTTCCTAAGGCTGCGTCTGAAACTAAAAAGAACAAACAGAAAAAAATGCTGAAAAAAAAAAAAATTTAAAAAATTTTGTCCCAAAACATACTATATTTATTACATTCTAGTTTTCATATATTAGCACCAGCAAATGAAAGTCATGACAAGAAAACTGCATAAACTCATGGTTTACAGAATTTACCTTGTTTTAATTTTGGCAATAAATTCTAGTACCTATAGTTACCAGGAAAGGAAAAAAAGAAAATGAAAAAGTAGAACTATAGCCTGGAAGCACTATGAAATGAAAAGGAAACCTGATCTTTATTTGGTGGAGAGTGTTAGTAATAGAATATAACATTAATGAACAAGCCTGTTTTGCATTAGACAGCACAATGTTTTTGCTGCAAACACAAACTAAAGTATTTGTTTCTAGTGCAGAAATCTATCCTATCAATTTGTCCTCTGTGTTCTCACTCCTCAGGGTGTCTGGTTGTTGGAAGAAAAAACGTTGATTTAAAACTCCATTCTGCAAGACTGTTAATTGTGGGAGTGCATCTTACTCACAAGTCATCCCCGTGAAGCTAATGGAAATGCTTGTGTGCAGAAGAATTAGAGCTGGCTGGGAATTTATATTTTTTCTTTCTTTCTTTTCCCCTGGAAACAATTTTTGCATGGATACTGCAGCTTTTGAGGAAACATCTGAGTTTTTACATTGAACTTTCTGTAAATTATCTTTTTACTGGCCAGGCTGGAAGAGAGCAAGAACAGGAGTTAGGAACTTGACTGTGCTCAGAAACACACACAGCAGCATTTGTCTGAAGCACATCCCCTCAGACTCTCAGCTGAAGTGTTCTGCTTTTATAAAACACTCAGTTATTCACAGGGCTACAGAAAAAGAGACGGAGCAGTCAGGAAGCATGTCTGAGATGCCAGGGTCCCATGCTGAGGTACCCAGACAATATGTACCTCTACACATCGTAAAGCAGTTGGATAGGGAAGAAGATCTGAGAGGGGCAACTTCCACTCTGGTCTAATTTCTAGTCTAGAAATTAAAGAATTTGTCTGGCAAGTGGGAACAATCTTTAGCAGAGGCTCAGTCACAGTCTTGCATCTCCCATATCAAAAAAAAAATTTAAGTATGTTTTCTGAGGGAAGGAGTGTTTTGGCTGGTATTTGCTTCTTTCACAGATTTGGAAAGGGATTTTCCACACAGCTTTGCACACAGAAAAGTCAGCTTTTGTCTTGCACTCACTCAGCACACAGTCTAGCAAAGGGCTACTCTTGGGGCTAACACCGCTGCCCTGGAAAAACTACGATTATGTGCCATTTCAGTAGGGGCAAGATTAGGACACTCACATTTGTCATTGCAAGAAGTTCTGCTTGCTCCAAAAAAAAAATTTCAAAGTTATGGTGAAAAGTAAAATGCCCCATTTCATCCTCCATGTTAACCCATTCCTGCCCTGGTCGTTCTATTAAATCAGCACTAGCAATATGCTTTTCCTTGCCTTTGTGGCAGACACCTAAAGCCAGACCACCAGCCTTCAGCAGCAGGTTCTCCCTAACGTCTGACACACCTTCTCATTGACAAGCCCAACTCTGTGCATTTCTTTTGTCTCCTGCTTACAACTTCTCACTCCTTGCTTGGAAGGATGGTGATATTTAGTATTTGACTGTAATCACATAAACAGACCTTTGCTCTTTACTGTTTGCCACTAAACTGCTTAGGATTTAACCTCTCGTTTGCCTGCAAAAACAGCTTCATGCATAACCAACACACAGAGATGTTGTAAGACTATAACTGTAATTGTGAATCAGAGACAAATTCAACTTAATAATACATTACCATGTGTTGTCAGATAACTTTATCTACCCTTATCATGCACCCATCCAAAGCATGTTTAGTCTGAGATGTGGCACAGCACTGACAAGCCAGATGTAACCCTATTTATTCAAACAGGTTTGCAGGTGCAGCCACAGAACTGAGAGCACGTCAGACATCCAAAAGCTTTCTCTGCTGCTCCAGCAGGTCCTGCAGCCTGCGCTGAGCCAGGTCTCTCAGCCAGGGTACTACCAGTGCTCGAGTCAGCAGGATGAAAAACAGGAAAGCTCCAGTATTGTCCTAAGTCCTACATGTCTGCATATATACATCTATATACACAAACCGACTAGTAACATAGCTTTGGGTTTTTTTTCTCAAGTTACCCACCCGTGCAGGAAGCTACCGTTTAGCAGAGTTGGGTTTTTTTAGTAGTTATACTCATCTTTGACTATTTTTTATGGTTTAAGTTATTAAAGTTGAAAGGTCTCTTCAGAACAAGAGGAAACCAAGCTCTTCTATAAATACAGATTCTTTGAGAAGACAAATGTTAAGGATTACCCTTCTGTTACTTTTAGGACACACTTCACAGCTCAATGCTATGTTAAGAGACGTGTGAGCTACTTCCGAAGCAAGGTGCATTTCTATAGGCATAGCACAGTGTTACAGCATGATAAACTGAGTCTCATTCAAGAAGAAACACAACTCCATCAGCAAAGTCTTGGATCAATGGTAAGTACAATCAGTCTCCTGACAGGAGGAATGTGGGGTTTTTTATGACCATCACATGCTTGTACTTGATACAGAGGTTCCTATCAATGTCTATCAACATGAGGTTTCCTATCAACATCTGCAGTAGAGAAGAATGATTGATCTGATTAAAGCCATGGACCTGGGACAGATGGATTCAAGTCCTCTCACCTGGGATAGATTTGCAGAGGGACTTGGTCAATGGCAGTCTGTCTGTGCTTAAGATTCCCATTTCTAGGAAGTGGAAAAGTAGCTTTTTAATTTCTTCCAGGGATTTTGTGTGGAAAAATACATGGTATTTACAAGTGTCATGTAAAAACGTAAAATAGAGTCTGAACAACAGCCTCAAGAAGGTGAGCATGATACTCATTCTTTTAAAGCAAGGATATTAAATCGGTCAAGCAGAAGTATATCATTAAACTATTCTTTCCAAGGTTGTAAGTAAGATCATTCCCCTGAAGGTGACTTGTCAGGAACATATGCATTCTCTGTAAGCTACCGATCTCTATTTGCAGTTTATTAAATATTACTGATAATAGAATCAAGGCATTTATGCCTCGAAATATGGTATTTTCAACAGCTACTGACAGAATCACCTACCTGTTAAATTTTCCTCTCATGCACCAAGAATTTATGCCTCGAAATATGGTATTTTCAACAACTACTGACAGAATCACCTACCTGTCAAATTTTCCTCTCATGCACCAAGAAGAAATAAGGTAAGAGGAACGAGATTTCTCTTCCTTAATCTTATAGCACAGACATTTAAATCTGAGCTAGTCACACAGGGCTTCCTTTCAAGACCATGTTGTGAACACATTCCTTCTAGCGTGCGACTTACCTCATCCCAAAGCAGACAACTAAAAATAGGTCAGAACTGCAGACTAGGAGGGTTTTTACTTCTGTCAGCTCCAGCAGGAGGCCTGCCTGAGAAGCTTACCTAAAAAGGTCTATACAGTGTCCCACCATGCATCAATTTTGTCTTATTGTTTTGTGTAGGTCATCTTTATCTCATTTCTCCTATGTGTATTTCGAAAGTCTTTTAGCATAGTCTAAAATAACAGTTTCCCAAAATATAACATGTTTAGGAAGAATATTAAATGCATATTACACCTTTTTCTTCCTATGAGATGAATGTTCCTCATGCAAATTAATTGTACGAACATTTTCTGAAGATTCATTTTGTCATACATAGCTAGGTAAAGAATAGAGAAAGATTAAATGCCATGCTGGACTTTTTCTTCCTTCTGAAGTAGTAGATGTTCCTATTTCCACAAAAATGTGGTATTTCCTGAAGCCAGGCTGTACAAGCTATGGGAGAAGAAAAGAGTATCTGGCATCCCAAAATGTTTTTGATAAACACATTTTTTTTCTGAGTTCCTTAAAAAAATGAGTCTACAACTTTTCTCTTCAGAGGACTTATACCTGTATACACATCTCTGTGCAATGAGAAGGGTCCTCCACCCCTCTGCAAGGAAAAGATTAAAAGCAGAATCACAACACTGCGGATTCGAAGACTTGCTCAGAAATTTATAAGCAACAAGAAGATATCTACACAGGAAAGCCCTATCAATAATCATTAAGAGCAAGTTACATGCTGAAAGATTTTAAAAACACCACCACATGTATTTTGCCCACGAACCCTGGGATTTAAGAAAGCATTTGTGCCTTAAACAGAGAACAGCTTCCAGAAGTCTTGATAAATTTTCCTAATTTAACTTCAGTGATCAATAACGTGTTTCCAGTAGAGGCATCTTGGGAAGACCTACTTAATGAGCAATAACATTCACCAGAAATACTCTCTTATTAGTGGTTACTTTATAAACAATTACGTCTGAAATGAAAGACATGAGTAAAATTACATTAAAACTGTTGCCATTAATATGCCAAAGAGGATCTTAAAATGAACTGAAGAGAAAAGATATTGTATGGTTTTGTGGCTTTTTTACACAGCGCTAACGGAAGAAAGAGAACAGAATTCTAGTTACAAAGCAGTAGTACAGATCTGCTTGTTGTTTCTATGGTCTTTTAAAGGATGAAAAAAAATGATATTTTAAATCCATTTCAGAATAGAACAGAGAAAGGGAATGGATCTGATTTTTTTTCATCCTTGTTAGATGTCCAATTTCTTCTCCTTTTATTGACAAACCTCTTCATGTGTCCAAGAGATCTTAAGAACCTGTGAGCTTCCAAGAAAAGTCAGTGCAACCTCCTCAATGTATGAGCTGCATTAAAAAGGTCGTTATCACTTTCTTCTAATACCCGACCTGACATGTTCTTGACACCTCAGGCAGAGGAGCCACCGAGCATCTGGAGATCATTTCCAATGCATTCCAGATGTAATCTATGCTGCTTCTTGTACGGGGTGCAGGTGCCCAGGCGCTGGCAGCGGGGGCTGGTGGCTCCTCTGGGGTAACACGTTTAAGACAGGGTAAAAAATGCTGCACAGCATCTGTGAGAGAGGAGGGAGAAAAATGTGAGAGAGACAGCCCTGCAGAGACCAAGGCCAGCGAAGGAGGGCAGGAGGTGCTCCAGGTGCCAGAGCAAGGATTCCCCTGCAGCCCTTGGAGCACCCACACCGGAGCCAATGGATATTCCTGAAGGATTGCAGCCCATGGAGAGCCCACACTGGCGCAGGGGAAAAGTGAGGGGAGGAAGGAGCAGCAGAGAGGAGCTGTTATGGACTGAGCCCAAGCCCCCATTCCCTACCCCGCTGCTGCACCACTTGGGGTGTGGAGGAGCTAGAGGAGTCTAGAGTGAAGGAGTGAAGTTAAGCCTGTGCCAGGGGGGAGGACAAGTCTTGTTTTAATGTTTGTTCTTTTAATTACCACTATCCGAATTAGTAATTACATTTTTACTTTAATCGACAATACATGAAGTGAATTTTCTCTATATTGAATCTGTTTTGCCTGTGACAGTAATTGTTAAGCAACCTCCCTGTCTTTACCTCAACGCAGAAGCTTTCTTGTTCCTGTTCTTCCTATTTTCTCCCCTTGTCCTGCTGAGGGAGGAAAGCGAGAGAGCAGCTGGGTGGGTGCTTGACTGCTAGCCAAGGCTAACCCACCACATTTCTGTGCTGCTGACTCAACAGGATTCGGTACAACATAGACATTTCAGTCCATTAATCAAATTTTTACCATCACCGTTTACTAATTTAGGATTTGGTCCTTTCAGCCTTCAGTAATAGGAGTATTACTCATTGAAGTCCACATATACAGTCTGTGGTAAGATAATACATACAGTACTTTGAACAAGTCCTGAATATGCAGCACAGAGGAAGAGAGGTAAAACAGTGGCTTTACTCTACTACCAAAACTGCAGTCAAGCCCCAGTTTAAGTTGAGTCATCTCAAAGACGATTTATGTCAAGCAAGGATTGCCAAAGCTTGAGAACACACTGCTTACACATAATTTTTCTACAGTGAGTTAGAAGGGGCAATAGAGAAACCAATTTTACAGAAAAAAAGCCTTACCACTTGGCCACCTAGAATATGAGCAGTGATGGGACCTAAATAGGTCTTTGCTATCCATACAGTCTGTATTTTCTGTTCTACATAATATTTTCTCTCTGTCACAAAGGAGATCAGTTTGCTTCCACTATAACCAAAAATCTGTAATAAAGGACTCAGTCAAGTTGTGAATATGCTACACTAGCTACGAACAATTCCAAATCTGCAGACTTTCCCAGCTCTGGCATTTGGTAGATAGGAAGTTTGTCACCTCTCCCATAGA
>NW_009631479.1:145776-157680 GCF_000690535.1 Cariama cristata | reverse complement strand
CCGCGGAAGGGTCACGGGGCTGGCAGCGGTGAGAGACCCGGTGGCTTCAACCCTGGGAGTCACGATCAGGTGCCTGCCCTTCCCCGGGCTCCCCTCCTCCCGCGGTACGGGCGCCAGAGCCCCCCACCCGTGGGAGCCACAACCGCGACAATTACTGTCATCGCACTCCCATCCCTTCTCACAGGGGAGGCTTCGCTCCGTCTATGAGTAGCTCATAATTCCGTATTTTAAAAGCTTTCCTCCTTCCCACTAAGTCCTCAGCACCCTCACTCTCCGGTCCTCCTCCCCACGGAAATAACCTGCTGGGTCACCGTAAAAAAAAAAAAAAGAGGGGGGGGGGAAAGGATGTGGTACATATCGAGATCCATCGAGGCCTCAGTCGCTGCTCCTCATCAGATCACGCAGACACCCACCCGCTCCTGATAAGCCCCTCACCCCTAGCAGATATCACAGAAGAATTGTTCACTGACCTTTGCAGCAGATATTGTTAGAGGATGAAATCAGCGAATCAAAAAAAAAAAAAACACCCAACCAAAAAACCAGGACAACAGCCTTTTGTTCGGGTTATGACACACGACTTGAAATTAATTATAAAACAGGCCTTGCAAGTACACACAGGGGAACAGAGGGTATTCTGAAGATTTCAGTGCTTTTGGGGATAGCAGGAGGCAAGGTTTGTCAGCAGATGCGGTCTGATACATGGTGGTGTCTTCCAAAATGCAGATGATGACAGAAGGAAAAAAATGAAGTGGAAATGGGCAAGTGCATCACACTGGCTGGTGGGAGAGGGGTGGAAGGGTGCTTTTGCCCTTAAACTACTGGTACAGAGAAAAAGTTGATCAAATGATGGTGGTTGCTGGGGTTTTTTGATTCAACAATGCGTATCTTTCCTATGACCTAATGATACGTGTGCTATTGAACTTCACAAAATGCATTCATGCTTCCCTTGGCAGGTCTAGGTGTAAGAGTTGATGACTAACAAAAGTAATATAGATTAGAATCAATTCCCCTTATCTGGTGACAAAAAATAACATCGTGTCAGCACTGTGTACATCCTATCGTCAAATGACACAATATAATTTGATTAGTTGAATAAATAATCGGGTATGTCCAGACATATAGGTCACCTACTTGCAAATTAGATTACCCTGCTTGGGTACAGGCAGCACCTGATTAGGAAACAGCTTCTCTCTGTGTCACTCTAGCTTCCCTTTGGAAAGAGCGTTTGATATTTTCAAATGCAAGGGTTTTTGAAAATACTTGTATATTTTGCAAGTCCTGTATGTGTTTTCACGCTCGCGTGTAACATTTATGCAGTCTGCGCTAGAGATACCACCTTTACTACCAAAGCTAGCTGAGTCGTCCCTTTTTCTCCGAGTATTTGCAAGTTTTAAATGATAGCCCATGTGCTGTGATCTGAAATAAGGATAGCTGAAATACAATCGTTTTGAAAACTAGGCAGCATACATTTCCATAAATGATTTTGGCTAACCCACTCTGATTGCACACCCATATAAATAACAGGAATGTGAGAAAGAATAAAGTGTTAGATAAGGGAGCATGGAAACATTTAAATTCTGAAGTCCACAATGAGGAAGATCGTCAAATCTCAAGATAAGTGTGTCAGCCTTTCAATGTAAACCATTATGTCACATGCTGCAGAAACAGGAGAAAGCGCTGAGTATGTGCTAAGGCTCTTGAGGGTTGGGGTTTAGGCTGGGTTTGAATCTTTTTGGAAGACACTGTTGGCCAGAGGGATCTGCGCAAAAATTTCTTGGCATTTTACTTTTCCCATAACTTGTGAATTTTCACAAATTAAGTATGCAACGTGCTGGAATATGTTTTGCTATGAGATGATGTGTGATAGTTCATACAGCGTAGCCTGGGTTAGAATCACTTGGCGATGTGTAGAGAAACAGGAGCAAGAACAGAAAGCACAGCCTATAATGAATACTTGGTAAAGAAGCGCTATTAAAAGGAAGAAAAAGAGCAGTTTGGGAAAATAGATAGGAGACTCTGAGTCACTTGAGTAGTAAAAGAATAGTGGTAAGGGCAAAAAGGTGAAACAGAGATGATGGGAAGGGAGATTACATGGTCAGAGGGAGAAGAGGCCAGTGTGTGACTGTGGGGAGAAAAGAAGTGTTTTGGAAACATTAGCACTGAGTACACAGAAGTTAACAAATGAAAAATTACAGCCTTTATTTTACATAAAGAGTTATGCAAGGTAGGATCCTTAAAAAAGCTTTAGACTCTAAATAATAGGACAAGATTTTGGAGGCTTTAGGTACATCAGACCTGTGGATCCTATTTAAAACTTTTCTCCTTTGAATGTAGAATAAAACATCAGTTTGAAAAGTTTCTAGGCATAAACTGAGGCTAATATCTGAAAGGGCAGTGTTGCTCTCTTTGGATGTGCCATTAATAAAATGAAAGCAAAAAAAAAAAAAAAAAAGAATTCTACCGTGACACTTTGCTTTGCTTCTAAGGCCTCCAGCAGCTGACAGTGAGTTGTATTATCGTCTATCTTTTGTATATATGTTTTTTATATATAAGGCACACCTTTTAGTTTGAACTGCTCATGATGTAGCCATACAATAGCACACCTTTTCAAGTATGTGCATTTGATCCCTTTGCTAATGTCACCTGACAGCACTTTCTTTCAAGGTAAACCAAAATGGCAGTGGTAGTATTGACTTTCTGGTTTTTGTTTTTGTTTTTGTTTTTTTTTCACCACTAAAAGGTACAAAATGGTAGTAATGGTGATAGGGGGAGGGAATCAGATAAAATTTATAAAGTATCGCCTTTGGGTTGCAAACATTTACTTAAAAGAGTGCAATAAAGCTCCCAGCTCGTGATTTTGGTCATTATAGCAAAATCTCTGCCGTTACTGTGATCAAAATCAATTGATCAGTCAATCACCCTGCCTGCCTCTGTCTGCTAACAGGAATGATACTGCAGAATCTGTTCTTGTTCTGCTTTGTGAGAATAAAGGAAAGGTTTTATTTCCCAGTTTGGAATTTGTTTCCTGAATCCACCAGCTTTTGTATGCGCGCACGCACGTGTGTGTATGTGTATGTATATGTATATTTAATAGCTGTATACAGAGCTGTACAGGTATATCCATATAGATCTGAAAACTGTACTTGCACACCTCTGTTCTCTCTGTCATGCACACAGGGCTTGATTTCAAAGTAACATCCAGCCACGCACGCCTCTTCGCAAAAATGATTGTCTTAAGAATCTAGGCAGTCGGTTGCAACATCTATCCATGACAGTCGGTATTGCTGTGTTCTCCTCTGTCGGGTGCAGAGGAGTATCAGTGGCTGAAAGAACCACCTTTCCCCACAGTGGGAGATTTCTGGCTCGAGTACATTTATTTTTGTGTGCTCTCAAAGGAAATAAATGCGTCTATATCCTGTGTCACAAGCACAATTTCCAAATGCAGAATCTGACTCTCAGAGACACTGTATTAAACTAATGAAAACTGTGAATTCAATCCATTAGGTAGGTTTCTGATAAATTTACAAATACTTAATATGTTATATTGACAGTTAGGCTCGAGAGAAACAGAGACATTCACAAACACAGGGGATGTGAACCCAAAGGTTGTAGACCAACCACTGATTGCTTATGATGAGAAAAAAATTTCCATCACGGGCAGGTAATTTTACAGTCAACGTCAGTCATGTTTCTGACATTTCTCTAAAACACCTGGTACAGGCCAATGGCACAGACCGGTGATAACAAATAAGCCAGACAACTGTCCTGTGCCAGCGCGACAATTTGTGTGTCCTTCTGTTCTCTGGAAGAGTGTGGATTACACCTGTGTATCTCTGGTGCTTCCTTTCGTCTGCTCCCCTGTCTCTGCTTCCACCAGAGAGTAGTATCAACAATATTTTCACTTAATAGATCAGCCCTGTATAACCCAGTGCAAGTTACTCTCTTTGAAATAACCTTCACTTTATTTAATTACAGAGGAGGAGACGAGAAGAGGGAGAGGAAGCTGCACAGGGGAAAGAAGGATTGCTGTGATGACAGCGCTGTCCTGCAAGTCTTTCTGTGTGTCAAATCCTGCCCGCAACACGAGGCTGATCACTTCACTGCAGCACAAGGCCGGTTGCTGAGCTTCACCGTTTCCCAGAGCACCGTCTGGGGCTAACGCTCTCCTACCTTCCAGGTACCGGACATTATTTTGTGCCGCAAGGTGGACATTGCCCGAGTATGGACAGTACCACGCTGTGAACCCAAGCACTCCTGGTAGGAAAGGGAGAGCTCGGCTGCTTCGTTCTCCTCTGCGTTGAGGACTAGCAGCAGTCCTCTTAGTTTGTCACCAAAGAGCTGATTTATGCAAAGGGTTTGCTTTTGAGGGAAAAAAACCTGTCTTGTAAGCCTTGCTGCGAGATACTGAGATGCATGCAAGTTAGGTAGTCTTGTTGTGTTATTTTCATGTACTTGAGATCCATATAATTTATTTTAACAGTCAAAAATAGGGTAGGCGAGGTGGTGCCACATCTGTGTTCTGCATTGCCTGTTTCATTATCTGGGTTGTTTGGACCCTGCTGTTTTCAGAGAAAGATTTTGTATTTGACACATCATGCTAATATCAGTCATTAGGCACAACTGCGTGCCTTTGGTGCTCTATAAATACCTATGCACAAGGGGTTTGCAATTGTCGCTGTATAAATACCTACCAGAGATGACTCTGCAGTGGCCCGGAAATGAATGAATCACATTGTCCTACAAGAAACGCATGGAAGTAGGTAGTGAGAGAACATTGTAGCTGCAATGACATCGATTTCGGGGAAAGGTGGCCTCATCTCTGGAACCCAGGGATCCTAGAAGTGCCACTACTACTGTCAAAGACTCTTGCAGCTTTGCCTGGCTTCCAGGTAATGCAGCATCAATGGACATGCAGAGTGTGATTTCTCCACTGGCTTCTCCTGCCTAGGGGGGACCAGACCAGGAGAGATAGTCTGCTGGAAAGCTTGATGTTAGATGACTGAAATAACTACTCAGAGGACTTCTGATGTGGCTGATCGCTGGAGTGTGGAGTCTGCCTCATCACTGAAGTTCTGCTGTCACTGTTTGACAGTTTGTCCCGTACCCTCTAGCATCTTTCCAAAGTATCTTCAAACTCACATGAAAAGCCTTTAGATGCAGATTGGCTGGTCTGTGTAGGGGAGTGATTAGAAACCAAGTTCAAAGTCTTCATGGTGGAATTTTCCAGTTTTGCATCGAGGATGCAAGCTAAAATCACTCACATTATCAGCTCTTCTGGCAATTGGAGGGAGAAGTACATTTTTCCCCTTAATGCAGGAACCATGGATCTTACCTCCGGGTGAACGGAGGCAAGAACAAAAACAGTGAGAAAAAGGTTTTGACTTTGTTGATACAGCTTTACTGAGAAAATGTTCAGTCTAGACCAAGTGAAAATGGAAGCTCAGACTTAGGCTGGCTGGATAGTGAAGACAAGCTCTGAACTGCCCCTACACAGACTGGACCTTCAGCGCTGGTTAGTCCAGCCAGGAAACTGTTCTTGGGGTGGCTACTCAGGCTGTTGGGAAAGCTCTCGTGAATTCAGGTGCCGAATGCAAAATTTAGTCCTTAGAGAGGTGGTGGAGGTTAAGAAGTCCAGGCATTTTGTATATATGAAGAACAGTAACATCTTAAAACATCACTAAGGAGAGGAAACAGCAGGCCGTACAAAAAGCGATGACCATAATAAGGAAAATCACACCAACGTCCCTCTAATTTGCCACAGCGTTTGCAGAGGGCCAAATGTATTCCCGCTTATGGGATTCAGTAGTCTGACACCCCTAATTATTTGGACCGTCTGATTTCAATGGGAATTGCATCCTGATAGAACACAGAATCAAATTTGGCTGTTCCATCAGATTGGTGTAAGTTACAGTCATTTCGAACATCTGTTGAATCACAATTAAGTATGATTATGTACTTCACCCCCTATAGTCATTTCCTTACCTAATTATATCCAACCACTTCGTATGCCACGATCGAATTTGCCCAGGTATATTTCTGAGTCAGTACTCCTGTAGCTCTGCAAATGCTATGATGTTGAGACAAGAAAGTACTTTTTAAAATTAAGAGCCATTTACAATATGTTACACTTTCAACATTCAATTAAATAATAAAGATATGAGAATAAAATCCTTTTGCAACTCCAGGGAGCCTCTGATGGAATAATCTGCAAATAAGATTAAAAGATTTCAGTACAACTAAGATTGCCTTTCATGACCTTAAATGTCATCCACATCAGATTTAATTCCAAACACTGAATTTTTCCTTTTTCATTAGTCAGTCCAGGAGAGAGATCATAATGCTTTTTCATGATGTAGAAGATGGGTATTAGTCTGTGAATAATGCTTTATTTTCTAGAAATACATACTGCTCTATTTATATTTCCATTTCAACAGTAAAACCTTTGCTGTGTAATGTATGTAAAGCTCCCACCTGCAAACATGATTATTCTGCGCTGTTGACATCACATTATTATGCAATCGATACTTTGTCATGGCTTGCATATTTTTTAGTTCCTCTGGAAATTTGCTGCTTTATAATTCTGACTGAATAAAGAAATCTTTCCTACTATCCGAGTGCAATTTTGATTAGTAATTAGACATTTACACAGGAAGAGCAAGTCAGATGGAAGAACTATCCCCCTCCTCCCCATATAGCACCAAAATCATTTAGCCAAAGTGAAATTTCAATTGTGCATCAGAAAGTCTGAGAGGGGGAAGGAAGAGGAAGAATTACTTTTTCATATGGTATTAAAGCAACCATTTAATATGAATTGATTTCATAATCAACCTAATTTTGGGGTCTGCATTGCTGAGCATATTATGTGAAGCAATTTCACAAAGCTTCCTAGGGCATTATTTGAGTTTGGGCTGAAGAGCTGGTACCAGAGTTTCCAGGTGGACCACCTGACAAAATTCTATTAGAAGATAACCGTGAACCATAAGAAGGTTTAATCAGATTCTTTTCAAGAAAAAGGTTCAGAAATCCATTAGAGTCACTAGCAAAACTGATTGCCTTGAGTGGGGTATGAGTTTATGTTCTTTCGCGTTCTACAAAAAGATGCAAACTTAGTCCGGCATTATATATTTTGTGCTCGTTTCAGGACGGTTTCAGCTGGCAGCATCAAACCACCCAACTGGAAAAAGCAGCAAGTTTCAGAACTCCCCTGCAAGGTGTCTGTTGCAGAGACCTCCATTTCTAGTAGAAGACTGCTCAGGCAAAGACACGGAAGGACCTCAGACCTGTCTATTTAGGAGCCAGGCAGTATGGGAACAGTGGCTGCCCGGTGTGACTAGAAATCCTGTCCCTGCCCTGGGGAGCCTTGGACTCTTGGATTTCTAAGGGGATCTTTCCTGGCAGGTGACTCTCCATCAGAACCATACCTGTGGCTTAATTAGGATAGATCAAAGCAGATATATTTTCACAAAAATGATTTTGCTTTGATAAATGGGTGTTTTCTGATATGAGTTGGTGCTGTCAGAGCATTCTTTACCGGGGTTGGTGACCTCAGTTCTTGTACCCCAGTTACAAGGAGCTACGATCCTACCTGCCTCGTATGCAGATGCCATAGCTTTCATCCATTGCAAGCATCTAGAAAGCTGCTCACCTATGTTGGATGACGAATAGAGACACAACATTTCTGGCTGATGCAGTTTATGCATCAGCCAGATGCACAAGAGTTCCAAAATACACTAAGTGGCATGAACTTAAACAGACAAGGCAGTAATGAAGTCTGAGTTAGGACTTGGACTTTCTAGCTGTCTTCTGCAGGTGTTCTTTAACGCCAGCGCCTATGTTTATGTACTATAGCTTTACCGATGCTTTCTTTCATGGATCGTAACAATCCCAGTGACACTGTGATGCTCCCAAATCTCATCATCTAGTATTCAGGCAAGAATCAATTAGAAGTAGACTGACCTGATTTCTTTAACATGGAATATGTACTTCTAAATCAGCATTCAAGGATGGATCCTCAACTGATGAGAATCTATGAATGATACATATTTGCAAACATTATTTGACCACTTACTGAACCGAACTTCATGACAACTCGATGCAATACTTTAACATTATTCTCCTCATTGCATTTCAGATGAGATTGAGGCCAGATGTTAAAACCATTTTTTTTTTTTTCCCAGTGAAAGTTGGTGAGCATAATCGATGGGACATGCTTTCAGAGGTGCTGAGAACACAGAGCCCTTCCTTGTACTAAGGCAGACTACACTAGAAGTTGTATCTTCCAAAGTTCAGCCTGAATTGTCACCAAAAGACCACTCTTTTGACACTAACTTGTTCCATTTTGCTCTACCTTAAAGGACCATCCAGAAGCAAAAGTCAGATAAGGATGTTTGGCACCATCTACTAACTACACTGTTACAATAGTGGTTTAAGTAACTTTGTGCTCTCTGAATTTGCTTTCACATGCAATTCCAGGTATTCTCAATAACTTGTAAATCCTCGTGCTTTGGAGCTTCCCTTTGTCTTGCTCTGTTTGGTCCATGTTACTCACTCCAGCAGCTGAAATTGTTTGGGAAGTGTGATCTGAATGGAGGAACAGGACGTTCTCTGCAGAGGACACCCAGCTGTGAAAATTTCAAAAGTTTCTTTCATCAGAACCTTTGTGTGTTGATTTCTTTCTCTTGTCCGTGAGTATATGTAGAGCAGAAATAGGCGACTAGTTTTCAGTGACATACTGTACAGGCTGTAGTATTTGAAATTTTAAAAAAACTAACAGCAGTTAGCTTGTAAGAGCAAGCAATCGGAGCTCTTACACATGTTAGCACAGAAGGTCAGCATAAGATTTCATGGCAAAGGGAGAGAGAAAAGTTTCGCTCTTTATAGGACCCAGCCACAGTCACCATGACTGAAATACAAGTCTTATGTGGAGAATATGCATCAATTTCCTTAATGAGGACAGTAACGATGCACCATAGCATGGAACCGAAAGCAAAAGAGCAAAGTTGCGAAGGATACAAAATTTACCTTTCACAGGAAATTTCAGGATTTCAAGATTTATTTTGCTTCTGAAGCAGAGTAAAATCAAATCACTTTAAGTGACATTTTCAAAACAATTTCATTTTAAACCCCAGTCTTTAATCTCAATTTAAAATATAACACAATCTGAAGGCGTAATTTCAAAATGAAAAATGGAGTCACTGTGCTGAAAAGGTTAGTGCAGGGTATTTTAACCTTACTGAAGGAGTTGTAATTGTTTTTCAGATTTTGTTGAAGTTGACACTTTCGTAGGAGAGCTTTGTTTTCAATCAAACAGCAGTTTTCCATTGAAAAAAACATTCGGTTGGAAAAGTTCCACTCAAGCTAGCTGAAGCATGGGAGGTTTGTAGATAAGGAGAATACAATTAGCTACAATAGAAATTTTTGTCACACGGCTGAGGCTAAGAGCTCTCACTACACACCGGATAAATACCACTGCACTCCTGAAAAGAGGGCAAGCGACTAGGGCGATTATTTTGCTTTTCTTCTGAGAGGTTGCTGCTACTGTACTACATCAGTGTCCTCCCTGCCTAATCACACTGGTTCGACACTGACACGATGGGGATGAGGAAAGATGATTGCTTTCCGAGGACCTATTTTTGGGAGAGGATTTGATCACATGCTCTGCTTTCGGTGCGTTAGCAGTTACACCGAGATCCGTGGGACGGCTTTTGTAGCAGGAGCTGGGAGATAGCAGCAGCATGGCTGAACTGCCAGTGTTCTGCGCTCTCGGACATCTCCTTCCCAAGATGTGATCTCACAAGATCGTCTTGAGGATGGTGGGATTACAACGCATTGATTTATGTAGTAACAGGCTTTCTTTTTCTGCTGCCAAACAGAGGACAAAAAGAAAAACAGATCTGCTAGAAATATTACACGAATGTAAATGAAAAAACCATTTACGCCCAGTTTTGAAGAGATTATTCAGGATTTTCATTCTCTTTTTAATAGGTGACAGGGGTGTTGATACACAGCTCCGCAGTATATTTTGCTAAGGCAGGAATCACTGCCTTAAGGCAAACTTCTTAATCTTGTTGATTTTACAAGGGCACACACTCATTCTTGGAACGTGAGAAGGATCTTCCTTCACAATAAAGTAATACATGCCAAGAAGCACCGGAAAGGAGCTGGGGTAGAAGGCAAATAATTCCCTCTGCTAAGAGAAGCAACATGGAGGAGACTAATTGGCCCGAATATTACTGCTCAATTTCTCTCTCAAACTCATTTAGCTAACTAGGATCAAAGCCCATTTTCGTATTGAAAAGGGAGGATGACTTTTTATTAAGGCAAGTATGGCTCTACTTGTTTCATCATTATATCTACCAAACCAAAATCTTCACGCTGAAGATTACTGTATTCCTATTAGCATCACACTTTGCAAGGAAAACATCCCACCATTGTGAGAAAATTGTGTTTCTGTATTAAACTAGCTGTCTGGGGAGGCCTGGTGTTCATTTTGCGTTGTTTTTAGTGCTGGCATAAAATGGGTGTCAAAAATTTACATAGGTTCAAAACTCAGGCACAGTTAGTACAGAAAAAAAATTTGCCAAGGGCTATTAAACACAAAACCTGTGGCCCAGGGTATTTTGAGCCACAGACTGTTGGAAGACATGTTAATATGTCAAGAAAGTGTAACAAAATGGTTGCCCAGCCCTCTTCCCTAAATGTCCTTTCTCTCTGGAGAAGACTGAAATCATGGGGTTAAAGCTGCATCTTAAAAGTTAATAGACAAAATATCTTCTAGTGTGGCCGTAAGAAGAAGTCCCTAAAAATCTGAAGGTTCCCAGCTCAGGCATCCACTGACCTGTCACTAAATCTTTAGCAATGTGATTTTATCCTGGTGAGATGCACAGGTAAGCAACAACAGGTTGTTGCTCCTTACCTGCAAAATAGCAGTCGATTGAATACTGGCTGCAAGTATGTAGCAATACAAAGTGAAAAAAAAACCAAGCCAAACACCAAGTTCCTGAAAATGAACTTTCCTAAAAAATGGAATTCCTCATGAATCAAACCTGAGTGGGGTAGAGGAGAAGACTGTCTGAGCTGGGGCAGCAGTAAATTATTAAAACATGCTAACAGGACTGCAAGCAACCCATCACTCTCCTCAGCTGTAACATGGGAAAAATGTCATAGTGAAGCTGAATTAATTGGAACAAATTTCTGGCACCCTTTCTCTGGGTCGTGGGACTTTGCATCTCATTCAGTTGACTGATGTACTCAAAGTGACGCTTCTCTGTGGCCTTGGTTTCCTTAGCTTCCTAGGATTAAAAGTGCCCCTAAATTAATAATGTCCTTAAATATTCTAATTTTGCACTGTACAAGGAGTGTTTCTAGGACTTCCAGGCTGGCCTCACAGTCTCTCAGACAGAAGTGAGATGATCTATTTTCATTTTACCTGGAAGAATGCACACAAGTGGTACTTGTGATGTGATCCCATATTCTCCTTGCTCCTCCTGTTTGCCTGAAAAAAGAATCACACAGTTTCTTTGATCCGTGCTGGTGCATTAGGTACATCACAAGGAGTCGGTGGAGTCCGAATGCAAAAGAAATCCAATTAAATAGTCTTTCCTCCTTCCCTATGCAGAGTGATGACTGGAACCAATGGAAAATTAACTGCAGGTGGCTCAAAATCACTGACACTTTATTGCCTGCTGATTTCTCATTGGAGCACCTCGGTCTCCTTTCATTTACACACATTTCCCCTTTTCCAATGGAGGGGGCACTTAGGAGCAAATAACTTTTCTGTAAATTGGGCCATATGTCTAGTCCTCAAGGGGCCCACAGTTTCAGCCCTCATCTAGAAATTTCAGAATAAATCAGAATATGACAAACCCTGCTCTAGAAGTACTTTACTGCGTATGTGAGAGCTTT
>NW_009631479.1:56984-145745 GCF_000690535.1 Cariama cristata | reverse complement strand
TGGACTGACTACTTGAATTTGAAAACCTTTGCTTGTCCGGAAAGTCTCTGATCCAGTATCTGACAGGAGAAATGTCTCTCCTATCCCAATCTCAAAAGACTTTCTTACTAGATCTTTGCCTAGAAAGCACATCCCGCTGAGTGTCACAAGCCATCATTTTTCAGTCTAGCCGACAGTCATCCTTCTCATTAACTTGGCTTTCAAGAGATACTGTTTTAAGTGAATACGAAGCCCTCTTGTGATAGCAAGAAGTGCAGATGTAATAATATACATTGCAATATATTTTCAACCCACCGGAGCCATTTCCTCCTCTTTTGTTTCCTTTTATGACCCTGATGTCATTTGGAATAAACTTTAATTGGGTCATTTTGTCATCCGCTGAGCAGCCTCCATTAACAAACCTTTACAGCAGTAAGTGCTAGTGGCGGGATCTCTGTCACAGGCAGTTGCCACTTAGTGAAGTTTCACAAACATATCTTCATTATTTATGCATGCTGTGCTTTATTACCGATACCAGGTGTGAGCCAGGAACACTTCACTCCGCACAAGCAGCTAAAGAGGTCAGATGTCAGCGTTAAAGTAATAACGATAAAAAACTGAACAAGAGAGGTGTGTTCTCACATCACTGTCAGTTGGCCTGTGCCTCACAAGGCACGGCAGTGATGCTCATGCTTCATAGTAATGTTTTAAGCAACCGATTCATTGTGGCATTTCTGGAACAACACAAACATCCCTGGTTTCTGATGAATGTTTGCAATATTTTGACCTTAAGGCTTGCCATGTTTTAGTGTGAATATGTGTGGAAGTATGTCTGTTATGCACAAACATGCATGTGTCTTATCCGGTGAGTGAGCAAGCACATACTCTTAAGCAATTTGTTTTTACACCATTTCTGGTGTAAATGTATCCATAAGGGTGGAATTATTTCTGGTTTACAATACTGTGAGGGTGGTTAGCGTCAGGTTCTCTGCACGTGTACGCATGTACGTATAATGATGAAAAAATGTAACAAAACAGTGTGTTTCTAAACTGTAGAAAATACTACATACAGAATGACTTTATGGATCCGGATTGATTCCACTGAAACCAAAGAAATTATGACAGATTTAGATCAATGTATGTAAATGAATCATGACCATGAGTTCCACAGGTATCATTCTGGTTTTGTTAAAGTTGATGGGAAAAATATAAGTATATTCCTACAGACTTCGACAGGGACAAAATCCAGCCTCAGATTTTAAAACTTAGCCAACCTAATACTTTAGAAATGCAGATAGGAGTTTTGAATTAGCTGTTATGTTTCTTCTGTGTTATCATATTGTAGTTGTAATATACGGAAGAATTACAAAATTTAATTAGGGAATGGTTCTTAGGTCATAGCAAAATTGGCACACTAAACACACAATAAATGTCTACTTTACTTTTAATTAAACAGCTTCCCCTTAAAGGTTTTTAATCACTAGTTTAGATAAGTGGGATTTGTAATGATTGTTAAGGAACTGTGGAGAGTGGCTGAAAACATGCACCTGCATGCAGTTAGAAGAGGGCATTATGGAAAATATTATTGAGACTGTAGGAAAGCTTTCCTTTACACTTAATGTGTTGTTAGAATGATGAATAATGTCATAATTCTCACTAAAACTGGAAAATCCTTTTACAGTAGCCTGTTAAAAGCCTTCTTGATGTTAAGCTTTAAAGAAGTCCTCCATCATTAATGCAGTCCATATTTGGGAAAGTGTGCTTACCAAAAACGAGTGCAATGTAAAATACTCCAGCTCCACCAAGTGACAATGAAGCTAACACTAAAGAAATATAAGAGGAAAGAAAACATGAATATGGAAATTGTATTTTAAACTTTCAAACTTCGCACTTGTGTATTTTTTTTTCCTTTTCTTTAAAAGTCCTGCTTATATATGTAATCACATCTCCTTGTATTTAGTCTCTCAGTTACTGCCAAAGTAGCTTAATTGCAACTGTTAAATCACATATTTATCTGGTAGTTCTCACTTTTTTTTTGGCCACAAATTTTAAGTAGAGAGTGATGAGATTTAAAAATCTCCTGGGATACCAATTTCAAGAAAGCTTCAAGCATCCCGACTCAACGCCTGTCTCTCTTGCACTGCATCTTTTTTCATCCAGGCAGTACTTTGTGTAGTTTTTTTTCCATGGAAGTATATTCTGCCATTTAAAGCACTATGAAATAATGTGGAAAGACCCTCTGACAGGAAATTAGGAATGACATGTTTAAGATAAAGGGGTGCAGCCACCAAAACAGTGTCTGATGAAGATTTAGAGTGATGGCAGAATCACATGAATTGTTTATCCATTCTGCCGCACTATTGCTGCAAGCCAAGAGAGGTGTAATAATTTATTTGGAAAACCACAGTTTAGTACAGTGAGAAAAAGTAATCTACCACTGCTCTGACAGGCCAGGCAGATAGATATGAAAAAGAGAAACAGATCTATTTTTTGAGATGTAGGCAACAATTATGAATGAATAGACAGCCACCTTAATATATGAGTTGCCATCTCTCAGCTGCTTCAGCAGCTGGCCTACTTTGTGTACTCTCCTCCAAGTTACTCATTCGAAGGTTTGATATTTGTAACTATAATGCATCGTGAGACTTTTTACAGATCAGTACATGTATATTAACTATCTTCTTGATTGTGGCAAGCCTGTTCTTCCAATGAGGACACTTGCTTTCGCTGTAAAATATGCTAGGAGTTCTAAGCTACTTAGCCACCACAATAACATGACATTATTGTGATTATCAGCATCTACCCCTGAATTTCCCAGTCCTCTGCTGTATCCTTTCTCCTTCTCAGTTCCTGTATTTTCCATCAAGTGGTCCAGTGGCTTTTAAGTATCTGCTTCCACACCCCGGGTGCCGATGCCATCCTGCAGCTGTCCAGGGGAGGCTGCAGCCAGAGCAGCCTGAACACGTTGCCTGGCTGAATCTTTCTCATGTCCATTAAAAATGAGAAGTGGGCTGAAATGCCAATTAGATAATGTCGACATTTGGCAAACAGAGCTGTCTGCCAGTTTGCAAGCAGTCTGGACAGTGTCACAATGAATCCGTCAAGAGGCATCGAGTCTCCCCATGGGATTCAAAATCCAGCTGTCACTCAAAGCTACAGTAACTGGGATTTGGGTGTCAGGGTAGGTGGAGGACGGGCTTGATTTCCTTATGGAAAGTGGGTGAAATGCCTTTCCTAGATTTCTATGGCATCCAGTCAACATCCACCAGCATGGGACCTGAAGTTACTACATAAAGGAAAAGGTACAATGCATCTCCAAGTGAAACTTCTTAGAAGTGCTCCTACAAGATGCTAACATGAACATTTGTAAAACAATAATAAGCTTGGGTTTTCTGACTACTTCAAATACATAGTTTTGAAAAACCGCAGCATATCCTAAATTACAAGGCTTTGTAATTTGCTCACATGAGGTGTGAAAACTGTTGCACCAAGACAGAAGAGAATAGAGCGAAGGGCTCTCCTGAAAAGGACATGTGCATCAATTCTCACCTCTTCTCTTGATTACTGAAAAACTAACTACTGAAGCACCAAAGCACATGCTGACAAGTACATGACTTCATAAAAAAAAACCCCAAATCTGTATGTTGTCAAAGAAAAGCTATTTTCAAACACAACATCAACCACTTTTTGCTATTTTTGCTTTCTATTTTCATTAAAGTGTTTACACAAATTTGCAAAACTCTCTAGTAGATTCCTCAGAGGAAGAGGGGGGAAAGGTAATATCTGGCAAGTACTTGGAGTTGTTGCTGCAAGTCTTGAATAATTCTGCTCCTCTGTCTCAGAAAAGGAAAGGACTAAAACCATACCGATGAGTCTTAATCTTATTAGAGATCCATGTCTCAGCTGATCTTGTAACACTACAGTCTGACTGCCATGAGTGACACTAGCTTGGGGATTAGGGCATCAGAGGACCCAAGTGAGAAGCAACATCCAGAATATGAGAAAGTAGATATTGGTCAGGGAAAATCCAGAATATTCAAATATGGTGGAACATTTATCAGTCATCCTGTGTAATCAGCCAAAGCCTGCTTGAAGATGACTCCATGTCCTCGTACTCTTGACAACTGGGAGATTCACTGATGTCTTCTGCAAACACAGAAATGCTTTGTGGCTGACTTTTCATAACCTTGCAGCTTGTGGACTTATTTATACCCATGCAGAGTCCCCACAGTGAAGTTTTTCACTCACTAAGACTTGGGATAACTTTTCCTATTGAGTTTACACAGAAGCCAGTGAGGTAAAAAGAAGGAATTGCACTGAGCATGTTGATACAAAACATCGTTTTTGAATCAAGCTCACATAGCAATTCTCTGTCTTTAAACCCACATAGGTAAGATTGCCATTTCAGACAGGTGGGTGTTCTCGCACCATTCTCCTGGCAGGAAAGAAGTGACACATTGAAACTAGTATTTGTTAAACATGAAAAAAGCTACAAATGTTAAACACACAGTGCTTTAACATAGGTGTCAACATAGTAGTTAAATCCATAATGTATGCTGCAAAAATCGCTTGTTATGTTTTGTGTTTTTTCTCTTTTGAAATTCAGCGTTCATTGAGGACTAAGATTTTCATTTCCCTCAGCAGGTTGTGTAAACAAGGAGAGATTGTACTAGCAGACTCCTGAGGTATCAAGGGTCTGTTCTGCACACAAAACTA
Source organism: Cariama cristata (assembly GCF_000690535.1). Lineage (NCBI taxonomy): Eukaryota > Metazoa > Chordata > Aves > Cariamiformes > Cariamidae > Cariama > Cariama cristata. Next base: position 141,050 of record NW_009631479.1, on the reverse strand, counting down.
CAGAGTCAGCGGCGGAGCTCTGGCTAATACTCAAGATAAGACGGAGTGGTCCCTGGGCCTGTAGTGGAAAAATGCCCTTATGACACTCAAGCCTGATGAGCCACATAAATGAATGTAAAATGGAGTTTCAAAAATGCAGATTTAGAAAACAAAGCAACCACTTTCTCTTTCCCAAAGTCTACTAGACGGTAATCTGAAAGTCTTTACATCTTAACTTCGTAGTGGCCAAGGAAAGTGTTTCCTTGTGATGAATCACAGAATCATAGAATCATAGAATCATTATGTTTGGAAGAGACCTCAAAGATCATCAAGTCCAACCGTATACCTGATGCCACCATGTCCACTAAACCATGTCTTGAAGTACCACATCTATAGAGTCATAGAATCATTATGGTTGGAAGAAGAAAAGCAGAAATCTGTTCTTTGCAGTGCAATGCTGGAGAACGGTACCTGGAAGAAGAAAGAGTCAGAAGAATGAGGCTTCAAAATAATTTGGGGAGACAACCTTCCTGGAGGGAGGTGGTGGAAGGGGAAGAGTAATTTTGGCCGCGCTGGTTTTGGTCACCACGCTGGCACTGTGTGGTGTGCGAAGGGGGAAGGTCAGCATGGAGAGCGTGGGATGACAACTGGAGAATTACACCGAGAGGCGTGTTTAGACAGGTTCTGTTGGCCTGAAACTGCTTGCTCTGAAAAACACTCACTTCTCAGAAGACTTGTGGCCATGTCATTGAGACAGGCTCTACTTTCCACAGCTTCCTGCTAGAATATTGCATGATCCTAGAAGGATCTGTGCCCTAGCAAGCTGTAGAGGAGTCACTCATCCTTGTCATGCTGCTGCTTTCCCCTCTACATCTGTAAAGGTTATGGGATCCATGCATGTCTAACCCTCTCCCAGATAAACTACAGAGAGCACCCAGAATAAAAAAGGAGCATTGCAATGACTTATTTCCCCATTTATTCACTAACATTGCTGCATCTTTTCTCCCACATGGGACTTTCCTGGCTACCTCTTAACATTTCTGCATGCTATTGTAAAGAAAAGAACCACTTGTACTTATATAGCGGAAAATTTAAAACAAAAGCAAGCTCTCCTGAACCCATTCTTCTTGCAGGATTTCCACCCCCACCTTTCATGTGACATTTGTGTGCCACATAGGGGAACATTTTTGGATGATAAGCGTAGCTATCTCAGAGGTCTGTTAAACAATATGGAAATCCCTAGGGCTGTGTAAATGTAAACAATAACTGCAAACTCCTGCCTGGAGGTTTTTTTACCCAGTCAGTTATCTCCATATTTTTAGCATCTTTATCACAGACTTGGGATGTGAAGGAAGATTGCCATATTGTTCCTGCATTAGTCACATCTGAAATAATCTGAAAAGGAGTTTTTATTTTTTATCCCCCCCCCCAATAATTGCGTGATCACGTGATAACTTTTTTTATACTTATGTGTAAAATTTGGAGTAATTGCCCCAGTGGAAAAGGTTACTCCCATGTGTAAATGCTTGTTGGACCAGATCACCAGTTTGGACTTCCTTAAGATGAAAAGCTGCAAACAGTCTTCTGTAATGCGGCAATGCATCTGTCTTCCCTGCAGAAGCTATTTAGTCAGCGATTAGGCCGTAGTGCAATGTAATCACTGTTATTATTTGGGGAGGGGTGAGGGAAGAAATGTAACCAGTAGGTTACTTTTGCGGTGTCAGTATTTTATCACATACTTAGTGCTTTACCTCATGCCCAATGGAGGAAAAGAGGCAAACCAACCAACCCAACAGTTCCCCACCGAATTCTCTGGGCTTTGATTTCACATATGCCATCTAGACTGCGTGTGGACTTGGTTAATGCAAGTGTTACCTATTGCTCCAAACTCTTCAATTCCTAGGCAAAATCAAGTCCAATTTAGGGAAGCACTTTGTTAATAGATACTCAGTCTTACAGGTGATAATTTTTAAAAGATAATAATATTTTTAAAATCACTTTTATGTCTACATACATGCCACAGTTAAATGCAACACTTGACGCTGAACTAATGGAAAGAGACTTGAGTGCCTGGGAGCGGGGGGCAATTTATCATTTTTATATTTAATTTGCACTTTTGATGGCACTTTCAATGGCACTTTCTGTATGATTAGTGGCACTATATCCTCTGACTATTCAGGTAAAAAGTTCCCCTTGTTTTCTGCTGAGGATTAAGCACTAAACATCACTGGAGAGGGAAAAATTAATTCCTTAGGAATGGGGAAAAGATGGTTGTAGAAACTGTCAGGAGAGTCACATTGAGACATAAAATCTGAAACAAATTTTAACTGTATAACTGTATTTTGAAATTCATGGTATGGTAGGTTTAAGTCCTCCATTTTGCACGGCTTACACAGCATTCTGGTGGCAGTCCACGTAATCCTTTGTGTCCCTGGTTCTTGCAACACTGAGGGTTGATTATCAACCTCCAATATTACTTTTTCTTTATTAAATTCATCACCACGATTGACAGGAAACAAAGTGCATATAAACCATCATGTTTAAGTATTTTCCTGTAATGCTTTAAATCTTGTATTTAAATGTTTTAAGGTTAATTGGTAAGCACATTTAAAAATTATTATGCTAGTGAACATCACAAGCAATTATATTACATCCTATCAGTCGCTCAAGTAGAAGGATGAACCTATGTTAGGAAAAGACTAATTTCCTATATCCTGAAATTTTTTTTTTTCCCCCAGCAATTATCAATAGTACCAGATGGATCTTTTCCGCTACATTTTAGGGAGAAATCTTATATTAGCAAGGAACTGTGATTATGGAAGACAGGCAAGATTATGTCACTGTTTTTACTGAATGAATAGATGCCATTCTACGATATTTGGTTTTTTAGTCATAATGATGCAACCATCCTGTACTTGGTAAAATCAGTATTTATAACTGTAACACAGATACAAAGAAATCTTTTGAAAGGGTAAGTCCCTGAGAGCACAGGCTCTGTCCTTCTCTGTGTTTTGTTGAGTTCAGTGCAATGAAAGCACTTCATAAATAATGGTTAGTCCAAGATAGCTTGCTGACCATTTCAGAGTTTTGATATTTGTGTCCACTACTAACCTGTTTTTCTATTTCCCTAATGAAAACTATCAGTTTGCAGAACAATTCCCAGAAAGGGGTACTTTCTGTGCCCTCTTTGAAAAGAACGGTCTTTCTTTAACTGACTATTTCGGTTGATGATTTTGCCTATAAGTCACAATACAGTGTTCTCAGTAACTCTTTTACCAATGCCAAAAGAAAAGCAAAACAAAATACACATTACAATAGCTATCTGTATACTCTGATGGCTTAATAAATCCTCACTAGGCATCTGAGCCTGGAGAAAATAAAGAGAAAACAGAAAGAATAAGGTTTGGACCTGATAAGCAGTGGTTTTAATAACCTGATTTATGGCAAATGAAAGAAAACATAGGTATTCTTTCTGCTGCTGGTTCATACAGAGTAATATTATTCTGGATGTTAATGGAAATATTGTATTTTTTTTCTTTTGCTGTAATAACAGAAAAAAAGATTCAGCTAAAAGGAGCACATAGATTTATTAATTCCTCAGCTGAAAATAATAAAAATGGATACATAAAGCAGTATATACATCCATACACCCCCCATCCATTTGTATCCACACATACAGAAAATAAGTTTTGCCCTAGTAATAGCAGATACAGAGTTCACAGTATCCGGAGCTACATATAATTTTTTTTTTTTATAATTATATTTAGGATGTCTTTATGTAGAAAGGGATAGCAACAGACAAAAGTGATAAATTCTCCTGTTATTAATGTTAGAGTTTGCGTTTCTGCCTGAGCGGTTAAGAAAAGCAAATGTTATTGATGTGTTAAAAGGAAATACTTGTTAATAACTAGATAATTTTAAGATGTTGGGTTCATACCATCTGTTAATCTTAGTTGTGATTAAAGAGGTAATCCTAATGCCCATTATTCCTAATGACAAGACCAAGCAGGCTTAAAGCATTAGCCGTCGGAGGCCAAAGAGAAGAAGCAATGAAGGATATCAGCAATCTTAGCCACAATTGAGGAATTGGCCCGTCCTCTACACAACAAAAGTGATACAAAAGAATTACACCCTCACTAAAGTCTATTTCCTCGTATAATCACACAAAATGATTTTTCTTAAATATGATAATAAATCACAGCAAAAAATCAATGTGGCAGGGCCCAACTGCTATGGCCTGATAACGCATCAATCAATATTTAGTATTTAGATTTTAATTAATACATAGCAAAGCAGAGGCCTTTTAAGAGAGAAATATTATCTCAGATAAAAAATCCTGCACTGTTAGAATGCAAAAGTTGTTGCTCATATCTGTCATTGATCAATTTGCTGGAGTTGTGATTAAAAACCCTTAAAAATATCAGACAAGAGCATAAAACAGACAGCCAAAGAGAGGATGTCGTGGGCATCTCAGTCTGCAAAGCTGCTAACGTGGGGTGCTGGGAGAACCCAAGGCAGAGAATCGCATGGTGTTAGCTAAGGGCAAAATCTGTCCCTCCAGCATTGCTGAGCAATAGTCTAACAACAAATGTGTGATACTTCCAGTGCTACAGAAAAAGAAATACACATTGTTGGGTTGAGGGCAGGACTTGCACCTCCTGACGGTGAGCCCTCCTACCCTCTGCCCCGGACTCACCTCAGGTCACAGCTGCTTATGGGACTTAAAGAAATTACATGATCACAAATTATTTTAACATTGGCTCTTTTTTTTTTTTTTTTTTTTTTTTTTTGACCAGAGATGATATCCAGGGATTTATTCTAGCCTGTTCACTGTCTGATTACACTGAAGACAGATGAACTGGATTAGAAAACATAAAGCAAGAAATGTTTTCACAGTCTACCTCTCTCTTATTGATCATTTCTGGAAAACACTCTGGACAAGGTCTCCATATTTGGTTTCAGTGGGGATGATCTAATTCTCACAATTCTAAAAAAAAAAAAAAAAGGAGAGAAAAGAAAAAGATTGATGCTTATTCTGAACACAATTCAGCTCCTATTGAAGCCACTAGCAAATGTCTCCAGACTTCAGTGGCTGTAGCACCAGGCTGGTGATCCAGCCTTTATATATTGGTTTTGTTTTCCTCAGGAATGATTCCAAGGCAGTGTAATTGAAATGGTAATAATGGGAGGCTTTAACATCAGCTGACATTTTCCAAACAAGAGCCTGCATTTGGCCTGAGTTTACTTTGCTTGTATATAATTTATGAACAACTGAATCACTAAGAAAGAACTGTGTTTTTTCTTTTTTTTTTTTTTTTTTAAATCTCAGAATGAGGATGTAAAGAACACCAAAGAAGCCATTTGACCCTACAGCTCGGTTTACCTCGCAGCTTTTAGAGACATGAACTACATTGAATTGAATTTCCAAACTGAATTCTTCAGAGAAAAAACAAGAAAAAATATTACTTGCTTTTTAACCCGTGAACCTATCAGTTTGTGTATGTGAAATAGTTCAGAAAAATAACAGAAAATAATTTATAATACTTTAACCGGTTACTCCACAGGATTTGTATAAATTATGCAATGATGGTACACAGGTCAAATTCATACATGGTGCAGGTAGAGCTATTTCTTGATTCAGCAGTATATTAAAGGAAGGTTATTCTTTGGGTGTAAATTGAACATCAGTCAGAGCGTCGCTACATCCAGCTGTGTCAAGGCAGTGCAACCTGTCTCAGCAAAGCCTTCAGTGAGAGTAAAATGAATATAACTTATTCAGATGGTGGGATGTGGAGCATAGCTGGAAAAGCAAATGTCATGTGGATGGTTTCCTCCCCCTGGCTGCTGGCAAATAAATTCTGCTTGTTCTGTGTACTTAGTATTTGGTGCAAGTTATGCAAGCTCGTGCCTGTTAGGCGAGATGTAATAAAAGCATGGGAGGGAGCAATGTCATCACAAGCACTTGACCTTCCCCTCCGGCAATATGGAGGCTGTATATTTTGTGGCAAGCATTACGATTGTCTTTATGTTGGCGTCGGCTATTCCAGGTTTTCTTCCTCCTATATTCAAGCATTAAAGCTCTTAAAAAGACCATATGTCCTAACCTGCTCTGTCCTCTTGGATGAGGGTGCATTCATCCCTTAATTTGGATATTTGGGTTTCCACAGCTTCTCACCATAATCAGGTCTTTTTTCTCCTATCTTGTTTATTCGTGTAATCTGCCACTGAATGAGCTTCTGCTACCTCCTGTAACCTCAAAGCTCCAGAAATACGTGGGAAAAGAAACAGATCAGAAATAAATAATGTCGATGACCTCAGTATGAGATGTTTCTTAAACAGGGTGTGGAAGTATCTGGAGGTTGATAAGGATTATAAATCCAATATAATATTCCAATCCTTCAATTACAAATTGGTATAACCTGGGCTAACGGTCGGTAAAAACGTTGAAGTTTATATGAAAGTAGGACAGGAGGGGCAAAAGCTACCCACATGAAAGTTGCTATTCCTGGTATTTCAAGTAGCTGTATAGACTTGTAAACATTTCTATATTCAGTTTATACCTGCATACAGAGTGAGAACACAAGCCACGCACTGCACTCCCTCAGAAGGGCTGGACTTCACTCAGATGACCATGAAAGCAATTACAACTTGAAGTTTATCTGTGATCTTTGTGTTAGGAAAATAGGGGAGGAAAACAATTTATGCACATCCCATCTTCTGATGCTTCCTTTTGCATGCATAGAAGGAAACCATCTCACCTATCTTCTGCCATCAATGTCATCCCAGTTTCTGAATTGGCATTGCTACAAGCTGTGAAAAAATTCTATATTGTGTTAAGTTTCAAAAACCACTCAAATGAAACTAGTAAAGTAGGTCCTGCCCTTTGAAGCAAGAGCGGGTCCCCCTTCACGAAGTTCAAAATGAAGCTACGGTTCCCACGAGCAGCTGCAAGGCCACGCAGGGACCACTTTTCCGAAACTCCAGGATTAAGGGAACTTCCCCCTGTTTTTTTTTTCCTCTCTAGCATTATCCTCATTATTTACTGACTGACTCTTCCTCACCAGTCTCAGGCTTCACTTCCTCTAGCCCAGACATCTTATAATACACTGGAAGAAGATGAAGGAATTAGTTAATTCCCCAGAGCTGGCCCAACCCCACCAACCTGCAAATTCCTATATACAAGCTGGCAACTGTGATCTTTCCTCTAAGCCAGCGAGAGGATTAACTCCTTCCCTACTTTAGTTTACAGCTCATTCACAAGCTGTTCACTTTGTACATCCAGTATTTGATATCCGAAGTGCTTTAATTGGACACAATGGGTCACGTTGGCATGGTTTTCATTCCCTATTTAGTTCAGCTAATTAAATCCTAAGCAAAAATATCCAGAGATATATTTTTGCTGAATGTGCTGCAAAGGAACTGGCCATTCCTAAGAAGTGCTGTTTTTGTGAATGTTTCAATAAATCCATTTGCTAGGCCAAACACAGAGAGGACCTGAATGCAGACGTGGCAAACATATGTAAAAGGAGATTTGGACTTCTGGAAGGGTTATTTTTCTCAGGTTCTGATAAGTACTGGTGATGGGAGCAAACACCAAGCCAAATTACAGCTGCAGATGAATGACAAATTAATAGGAACTACAAATGCAAAGCTATAGATGACATATTTTCTAACTTTAAAAAATCTTGACAGTTTAAACTTTCTTAGTTTAGTATGATACAAACTGATATTTAAATACTAAGACTCCATTATCACAAAGAAAATCCTGCGTGAGACCTCAAGGTTAATTATTAGTGACATCTCTTTATGAACTAAGGCTCCTTGACCGTTATCTTTCAGACTTATCAGCCAGTTCTAACCTGTGAAAGCCTTTCTAATTTAGCCATCACAGTGACACTAGAGTGCCTATCAGTCATATGACTGCAAGTCCTAGACCAGGCCTCTCTAACTAGCTGCATGTGGACCAAGTCCATCTCATGAAGCACCATTTGCAAGTCCACCAGCAGCACTGGCCCATTCCCACCCTCTGCCCACACTGCCCACAGGACATGGAGGAGGAAGCATGGGTAGGAAGTCTGTTCTCCAAAGGACACAGTGCCTGGACAAGACCCAAGCACCTTTGCAGATCTTGGGCTATGGCGTGGGGTATGACCTCCAAAAGGCATAGCCCTGCTAGGGTGTGCCAGGGCTGGAATGTCCCATAGCTTCAGCTGCCATTTACAGTGATGGTGTCTCCATGGCCATTGTACAGAACAACGTTACACAAGGAGGCTGGCCAGGCCTCCCTCTGCCAATTTGAGTGCAGAAGAGGACACAGGGTGACATAGTGTCCCTGGATCCTCACTGAATGGCTGATGTTTGTGTCGACAGAGGTGCTCAGCTGGGACTGATCTCCTGCTCCCACAGCTGCAGCAGGTCTTGATGGGGGACAACCCTCACATGAAGTGAAGCTGGGGCTTGGAGGATTGCAATTTTTCTTTCTTGCTGCCATTGCAAGCTAATCAGAGAAGCCCACTGCTTCTCAATTTTAAGTTGTTTCCCTCTTCCAAAACAGGATAATTCTGTTCTAAATTTACCTGCATGAGAGTATTTCTCTTTTCTTCTTCAGGACATACCCTTTAGGAGGTTGTAGCCAGGTGGGGGTTGACCTCTTCTCCCAGGCAACCAGTGACAGAACAAGAGGGCATCATCTGGAAACCGCACCAGGGGAAGTTCAGGCTAGAAATGAGGAGGCATTTCTTCACAGAAGGGGTCGTTAGGCATTGTAATGGGCTGCCCAGGGAGGTGGTGGAGTCACCAACCCTGGAGGTGTTTAAGAAAAGACTGGACATGGCACTTAGTGCCATGGTCTAGTTGACATGGTGGTGTTAAGGCAAAGGTTGGACTCAATGATCCCAGAGGTCTCTTCCAACCAAATCGATTCGGAGATTCTGTAAAGCTCTACTGTAGTCTTCTGCAGTTCTGCTGTCAGAAGAAAGCAGTGTTTACTGTGACTTTATCACTGCATGATTTCTCACTCTTTCTGAAGAGGTCTTCCTATGACAGCAGGTTTTTGAAGATGTTGATATGCAAATGCCATTGCTGCAATTGTGTTGAAAGAAGAAAAAAAAGAAAACTTGAGTCACAGTCACTAAAAGCACAACTTTGCACAGCAGGGTAACAATTTTGAAAGGAAGAGCTTCAGGTTGTTACAGTAACTGATTTTAACCCTGATGAAACACTAGAAACAGCTCTTCCAATAATGATAGTCATAATCCTTTTCGTTGACTGTAGAGAACCTCTGACCCAAGTCAGAACAATTGGAACAATTCCAAAACTTTTTAAACAACACTTTTGGCAACGTTGCAAGAAAAAGATCAGATTTTCAGGGTTTTTTTCCCCAGAAGTTTAAATTTGTTGACATTTTTCCAAAACTAAAATTCATTTGGGTTGACTTAATCCACGGGTTTATGTGAAGTATTTAAAATTGCCTGCAATCTTCTTTTAGTCAAGGAAATTTAACATTTCCCTTTCCCAGATAATGACAAGTTTTCAAAGTCATTAGAAGTTATAACACATTGATCCCCCCCAACAAGTGGACAGGTGTCCATTTATTCCAATGGAGCATCGTATTCTCTTGTTAGCACTGAATTTGGCCCATTGCATTTAATGGGGTTAGCCTAAAGAGGAGGTGGACTTCTTGGGTGCAGTGATGGTGTGGCAAGTTGTGAGATCATTCAGTCTGGCGGGATATGGGCTCGGTGAGGCTGGCCAGGGCTTTAGGATGAGATTGTCATGATAAGGGAACAGGATACTGCTGGAATAGCTGTTATCTATGACACAGGCATTACTTTCCCTCCTATGTAAAGACATACTGACTGTTAGATTTACCACTTCTTGGTTAGACATAAAACAGAGGTCTATCTGACTGCTTGCGGCCATTGGAGAGCCCAAGGCTTGCCACCTTTCCTGCATTTTTGCAGATAATATGCATCACTTCATCTTTTCCCTAAGCTTCATTGCAAATATTTTTCTTTGCCTTCCCTTTAGCTGGTCTACAGCTCATCCTTTCTCACGATTTGTCTCAAAAAGGTGAGATCAACTGCTTTCCCATTAAATTACCTCTCCCTACGTTTCCGACACCTGTATGGGCAGCCGGTGAAATGTGCTGTGCAGAAAGACAAGAGAGAAATGGTACTCGTGGGGGTGGGCATCAGAAAGGAGGAGTGGGGAAAGCAGACAAGAAGGAAAATTCCAGCTATGACAGTGGAAAGAGCAAGAGGAACGCAAGAAGCTTCACAAGCAGTGGGGACACTGCCTTTTTCTGCCAGTCTCACTAGCCGGTTATCACGCAGCAACGTATCATCATGACAACTTGTCAGGGATATAAGCGAAATATTTGATTATAAACAAAGATGAGTGATTTCTTTAGCGTTGGGCTTTGTAAAATCAACATGTTACATTACAAAGCCCAAATGCTGAGTCTTTAGTGACAGCACCCCTGTAGCTTCTGCTGTGCTTGGAGAGTTACTCTGACTACAGATGCTCGGTAGATATTCTTGTGATATTTACTATCAAAAGCTTGTGACTGAAAGCTTTGTGAACTGCCATGTTCTGAATTTAGGAAAAACACTGAATTTTTTAATCTAGTTTTACAAGCTTGTGTTGGCTCTGCATGAGTTTTTGCAAATATCTTATTGAAAAAGCTTTGCACTTCCTTTTGTGGAAGCAGGATTTAGCATTGCACAAGGAGATCACTTATGGTTGCAGAGGTACATCTTGCCATACCTGGGAAAGTCCACATAGATTTGGCCAAATTGTACACTTCTCAAAAATTACATTTGTCCATGCTTATTGGTATGCTTGTCATGTTCTGGTATAAATTCTTTGAAGATACCATCCGTAACAACTTTCTTTTTGATAGTAAATAAATATTCCACAATTTTAATGCTATTTTCCTGCTGTATCATTCTTAGCATGTGCTATTTAGTACAGGAAAAGAAAATTATGATAATAACAGGAAAGAAGGCCCTATGCCAGTAGACAGCTCTGGGGATAAATATACAAAGAAGAGGAACATACACTCATGCTACGAGACATGCTTACATGCTAATTTAATACATGATGGCTTTTTATTCTAGCAATATCGTTTGTGCTGCCATAGTTAGAAGTCTGTGCCAGCATTTTCATTACAAATCCACTGTTCACAGGGATTTACAACTTTACTCTAAACATTGCTCTGGAATGAAACTTGGCAAATGGGTCTCAGCCCAGGAGCAATTTTTTTACCCATCCATTTGACTGTTAAGTTATAGTGGTATAAAAATATAGTTGTACTACTTGAATAACTTAAAATGTCTTCGAATTAAAAAAAAATGAAATAAGTTTATGGCATGGTGTAATTACTTGTGGTATTCAGAAGAAACAACACGACTGATGAAAGCAAAAAATAGCTAAGATATTGTAGGAGAGAAACAGGATATTCTAACAATGCATTTTTTATATGATTTTTAATAAAAATCAGATTACATGCACAATTAATTGCAGTCCTACTTCAGTTGCCTTCACTGGGCATTGCCTCACATCATGGGGAAAGGTGCTAAAAATGGATGGGATCTCTTAAAGATACTGCTCTGCATGGGTAAGTACAGCAGAGCTGTCCCTGACTAGTTATCTGACACTCTCCAGTAGCTCCCATCAAGTTTCCACCAGATAGAAAGCTAGTTGGTAGAGGCCCTACAGGCAGCAAATTATATTTGGAGACATTTCTTTGTTTCCTATGGGTCCCAGGCTCCCCCAGATTAGTGCTCTGTGCACCAAAGTGAGCTGCACCATTTCCGTACTTGACCTACAGTGAGGAGCATCGCGGTGAAAATGCTTTTGGCCTCTAGGTAGGACGAAGTGTTGATTTCCAGCTGGCTGTGAGTGGCTCTACTGTATGCAGGGGATGTGGAGTGAGGGGAAGAGCTCTGAAGGATTTTCTGGGATTTAGACCAAGTAGGAGGAGAATCCATGAAGCACCAGTTCAAGACTCAACGGTTCTCTGCTTGCCTTATGCTCCTTTCCCTGCTTATTTGGAAGTCCCATTGATACTAGTGAGAAATGCATGACTAACAAGGCACACAGAGAACATACCCTTTGTGGAGAAAATAAATCAGAATAAAATTAAAAGACAGTCCTCCAATCTTCCGTATGAGGAAAGAATAAAAAGATTAGAACTCTTCCACTGGAAAAAGAGGTGGTTGAGGGTGGAGAAGTGGGATGTGATGGTCCTATATGGAATAATGAAAGACAGGGAAAAAGTTAATGAGGGATAATTATCCACTCTTCCAGACAGAAAGGGAATTAGGGTACAATCCTTTAAGTTACATCAATAGGCTTAAAACTAAACAAATATGTATGTTGTTTGGGCAAAAATATACTACATTGTGGACATTGCATCAGTGCAGCAGAGAGTGAAGCACCTCACTGTGTAACTCAGTGAAATGGATGCAATCTCTGATGGAGAAAGTCCCCAAACTCCATGCTGGGTTAAGGCTTAAGAGGTTTCCCTATGTATTTTCCCCAGGTATTTCCCTTGCACTCTCCTACTTTTTAGTTCTTGCTGTTGCCCCTTGTGCTTGGTGTGGACACGTATAGGCTATAGCATCCCAGGCAAACATCAGGTGTCCCAGTACACTTGCTCTTAAGTTCCTAAGAAACACTGCCCAAATGCACAGCTGTAATTATATTTTCCATGGCACGTTTTGAGGATCAGTGCCTGTATATGTGTGCACATAACCTCCTTTAGGTACTTAAATATTCATGAAAATTGTATGTGCATACAGAACCATGTATACAGCTACAAGACATTCCGTGATTAAGGTTGAACAATGAAAAAATCAGAGCCACAAATGCAGCAGAGACCCTGTGAAAGCTTCAGCAAGAAGTCTGAGAATCTCAAGCCATGTGTTTTTGTCATACATTGCTTGAGTGGGCTAGACTGTTATTTTAGTGTGGAATAGCTTGGCCAGTGTGTGGACTTCGGACAAGAGTAGCCCAAGAAGGCTCGTGACCTCAGCACCGTCATGCGTTGCAGGAGGGGTGCAATGCAAGAAGGGAGGAAGGAATCAAAACCGGCAGAAACAAGACCTCAGAGCTGCTCTGTCGTCCTCCTCGGATGTGCTGTGTGTGTTGTGCTCATTACCCAGGGACAGGCATGGAGCAGAGGAGGGGTGGTGAAAGAGTCCGGAATTGTGTACAAGCCCGGAAAGAGTAAAGTGAATGGGTAATGGCAGCAGTGAACAGAGAGGGGAGAAAGAGGAGGAAAAAGAAAGGGCTTCCCTGCAGGGAAGGGCAATCTTAGCTGGTGGGTGGAAGAAAAATTCTGGACACTTACTTCTCTCCAGGTTGGTTTTCTGTGTTGCCCAGTGAGGATGTAGTTAGTGTGATGGAAACTGCCTCAGACATTGCTTCTTCCTTTTCTTTCTTTCTTTCTTTTTTTTTTTTAAAACACATTCATATTGCCACAGACTTCTTTGGGTTTTGGGCACATTGGCAGGTTTCCTTCAGAAAGTTTTGTTTAGTGCCTTCAGAGGACTGGATCAGTACTATGGGTTTAGGAATAAAAATTCAAACAAGTAGGCAGTTTTCTGCAGCACATCTAGCACTCAGTTTCTCTCCCCTGGTGGCATGCATGGGCACTGAAACCTGAGGATCAGGCCTCTTGCATGAATTACGAACCTTATGTAGTTCATCAGATGCAAGTCATTTTAAGCACAAGATAGAAACTGGCACAATCCACCAAGGTTAAATACCCAGAAAGGTGGACACTGAGAAAAGATCCTGATCCAGGCGAAGGCATTTACTGTTCTGCCACTGGCTTTCTTGAAGCGAAGATTCCTCCTGAATTAGTATGAGATCAGCCTTCTTGTACAGACACTCTCTGAAGTGTTTACATTATGGCATTTTGATTGTGAAATAATGTGAGGCCTCACTTCACCCTTTACGTACCTCCCCCCGAAGTCAATGCATCCATGCACATTTGCCTTTGAGGGCAGAATTTAGCTTCTCATGTATTTGGTCTATGAATCCTGCTACTGCCAGATCTCTCTGCTGCCTGCTTTGTCTCTCAGTTCTCTAATACATTTTTAGACATTGATTGGAAATTGTTAAGCCATGTCTAGACCTAAAAAAACAACATGAAAAGGTAACAAGCCTGATCTTCAACTGGTATTTTAAGTGCTGATTTACACTGGCTAAAATCTAGCCTGACAGGGAATGACATATTGAAAATTAAATACAATGCAGTAATTTTGATCTCAATTGTATAAATCTCACCATAATATAACATTTATTTCCTCAACATTTTGTGCATACAAATATGTTAGCAAATTCAAAATCCACCCATCTAAAAGGAAATACTTGTTACAAACACAGGCTGATTTCTGCTCCTATCTATTTCTCACACATATGCATACAGATAAATGCACACACATATACCGTATATGTACTCATTCTCTAGGTAATCAGAGACACAGATAAAATAAAGCTTCTAGAGTGACAGACACTCTGCAGACAGGGTTGTTAGTTTATGTAGGCTATAGGCAGAGTCGACTGGAAAATTTTGATCACTTTAATTTACTATATCCAGCATGCCTGCTGTACTCGTCCAGCACTTTTATCAAGCCCTGTGAGGTGGTATTGATTTTTTTATTTTCTATGTAGGATAAGAAGACAGAGAGTTAGGAGCAAGAGTGAATGAAGAACTTTCCTCAGATTACTGCTATTCTCTAGCTTATTGCATCCTGTCGTTTGTAGTTTCAGATGATGTCCAGTATGTCAGGGTTGCTTGAAGCAATAAACAGGGTGAATAACAATGGAAAGGCTAGATGAGAAAGATTGAAAAAGGAGAAAGAGGCAGCAAAGAAAGTAAGAAAGTGAATGTGAGAAATAGGAAAAAGGGGAAAAAAAGCAGCAGAGGTTGAGAAAAAGTGTCCTAGGTGTGGAGAGCTTGATAAGTGCATTCCTTTAAAGAAACTATAACCAGCCATGACAGTTTTTCAACCAAAAGCTACACATAAAACCTATAGAATTGTGAAGGAGTAGAAGCAGTGGCTTCTGGGCATTACTATTTTGCTGCAAGAAAAAACCAGAAAAACAGAGAAATGTTTAAAGTAGGTATTAATTAACATTTCCCCTTCCTGAGTGATTCCTAAATTACCATGAAAGGATAAATCAGTCTTTTACACCCAGTTTAAGGTGTGGTCCTAAGAACAAATAATAGCATACAGAGCTTGAATCTTCCCTTGACCTTCCTCCTACCCAAAATTATTGCTTTTCCAAGAGCGGATTCAAGTCTTTTGCTTATTCTGGTAAATACCCTCACTGTGGCACTATAACCTGTAGCACAGCAGGTAAAAGGAGATGATTTGGGCCTGTTGATAAAAGCTGCTGTATACCCCAGACAGCGGCACCTTTGCTGACCCACACGACGGGGTCCATGTTTGGTGTGAGAGTGGGGTTCAGGCTCTCGCTGTGGGGGACTGCACGAACACACCGGGCTCCCAAAGCAGGGATCTGGGCTGGGCAGATTTCCTGATCTAGAAATGCAAATCTGAAAGGCAGATTTTATCCTTTAGTGTTTAAAGGCTGTATTTTTGTGTTTAGAAGCAAAATCTTACAGGAAATGTTAGTTACCATTTCCCTTGACTTTAGATGGATAGTGATGTCTGAAGGGAGGTATGATTCTGTCCCACAAAATTGTTTTTTCTCACAGCTTTCATCTTGGAGCTTCGTGGCACGGTTGCTCCAAAGGGTAGTTTCTGTAATGTCCTGCACACCCAACGTCTGTTTGTTAAACTGGGGCAGTTACTTGCCACTGGTGGCTTGCAGGGAAAATGGCCTTACGGAAATACAACGAGTACCTCTGCAGCCTTATTGGCGGGAGTAATCCTGACTCACAGAAATAATCACCTGAAGTCGCTTAAAAAGCTCTTGTTTTTATATACAATGGCTGTTACTGATGAAAATCTTGTTGCCCGTTAATCTACCTTACACCATTTCTCAGTTTACATGGGGCCAATTGGCCTTAAAAGCATCCAGAGATGTTAGTGGAAATGTTCTTTTTTCCAGGGGAAGTACAAAGTAGGGAAAAGGTGGGAAGCCCCATCTGATGCCTTTTCTGTGTTCCCTTTAGGGGATGGAAAGGAGATATTAGGCCATCCTGGGGATGGAGGGGTTTCACGGCTTCACTCTGCCCATTTCTTCGCAAGGAGAAGACGTTATTCCTGCACAGCCCTAACTCAGGCTTGGACATGAATGTGGTGACCCCAGCAGGACTCTGAAGCCTCTCCTGTCCATTGCTGTCAAGGACCTGGAAATGGAATGTCAGACAAGGATATTTGAGGAGAGATAGAGTATTAACAGGATTTCCGTGATTCTTTCTGCTTAGTAGCACAAATTTGTTACATTACTTCAGTCAAAGTCATTTGCTTTAGTCATATCCTAGTTGTAAATACAGAAGTTGTGTTCTTCAGTTGGCTTTAACTTCAGAGCATCTCCAGTGAATTTGGCAGAAGCATCAGTGCAAAGCAAACACCAGTAAGGAACAAAATTGTGTCTTTCTGTGGGCAGGTTATGCCCCAGAAACTCACTATAGAAAGAAATATCGTTTGACCAACGGTACCACAATTGAAGTGTAGGCATGTACCTCTGCTGCCTCGACTCGTGTAGATGATGACTTCTGTGCTAAAAATCACACCCACAAAAGGACTGTGATAGCTGAAAGGTAGATTGAATGTAGACTTGGTAGAAATAAGTTTTTTCTTTTTCTTTTTAAAAAACCAAAAAACCAAATCAAAACCCTGAAACTCACAAAACAGAAGCAAGAATCTATTCTGTGCTACTGGAACAATTTCTAATATAGGGAAAGGTTGTTTATAATTTAGCATGGTAAATATGATATTGGTGAGATGCAGGAAATCATGCAGAAGCAAGAATCTATTCTGTGCTACTGAAACAATTTCTAATATAGGGAAAGTTGTTTATAATTTAGCATGATAAATAAGATATCGGTGAGATGCAGGAAATCAAGCTGACAATGGGAAATTTTCTTTTCAGATTTTCATTTTCCAAACTGAGAACATCTCAGAAGTTAGAAATTACGGCAAAGTAAACTGTAGTTATAAAATTTAATAAATATCCTTGTTCCAGTAATACCTCTAATTACCAGTGACCTAACATTTTAAATGTAAAAACCATCCTTTTAGCTTCTTTTAAATCTAGCATTGAACCATCAAAGATTCATGAATTTCCATTCAAATTCTGAATGGCTGCCTGGTTCAGCATATTTACCATCTTAAGCTTTTACTGGTTTTGATGACTGGAAGGGTGACGGTTGTGCAAAGGTATGGGAATGGCTCTCTGATGGGGCTGTGTGCTGTCAGAAGCTGAATACTCACGGTGATCTGAGTATCTTCTGGGGTGCAGATGACCGTCAGCTTGCAGCAGGCAAGCCCAACTCCTTGCAGGATATATCCTCTGACATTAATAATGTAATTTGCTTGTGAATAAGAGATTGTTTGCGAGCGAGAATTCCCAGCCCACTGCTTGTAGCTCCCTTTGCTTGCTTTGGTTTTATATGCAAACTTCAGTCAATCAGAGAGTCATAAAAAATACTGTACGACATTTGTGACTGATCCCAGAATGGCAAACAGTGAAAACTCGTCCTCACTGAAGGGAGTTTCCTTATCCGACTTTGTAATGAATATTTACAAAATAGGATTTTTTTTCAGGTAAGTGGTAAACAAAAAAACCTTGACTAAATCAGTGGGATAATGTAGACACAATTAACAATTTAATCTCCTCTCACTATTGTGATGCAAAGGGCGTAGCCTGAACAACCATGAAATTCGGCACTAAACAGTCAATTTTAATTTGGCACACTATTTTTTTATCTTTTTTTTATACTGCTCGAATTTAGGGGGAGGGGAGGAGGAAGAGTAGTTTTTCATGTCAGTAGTATATGACAGTCATTTTGACTTTCTCTTCTTTTTGCTGAATTTGAAGTTCATTAATGTGCTTTATTTGTGTATTCATTAAAAAATATCACAGTCCAAAGCAAGAAGATGAGTGAAAAAACTTTTCTGCTAGTGACAGAAACTGCACAAACCTAGCATCCCAGAAAAACCTTTGGTTTTACATGGGTATCAAAGAGGAGAACTTGACATGGATTGGGAATTATGTTTGTATCTGTTTTGTCAGTTCTCATGTAAGCAGCTTTTAACTCTCCTATAACGTGAAAGCGTTAAGTAAGTATCCTTAACTTCTACTGCCCACTGTTTTGCTAGGTAAGTCCCTTTCTCTGTTGACTATCTGACACTTTTATATGTACAGAGCAGAAGTAGCCAGAGGCATGGGGAAGTTAGGCTGATGGAAATGGCATTGGGCTGTTCTGCTTCTGATTCAGTGAGCCGGTCATTCCACTCGCTCAGGGATCATGAGACTGCAACCACGACCACTGTATTACAGCAAGGGAACTTAATTTCAGTGGTTTAAATCAGATGTGTCTCTCTCTTGCATGCCTACATAGGATTTTTTGGTCAGAAGGGCCGGTTCTCATGGCTGTACATTCCATACATCGAACTTGGTAGGTATCTGTCTAGTGCTAGGGTGGTGACAGAGGTAACCAAGCAGGGGAAATACCCCAAGTGTTAGAAATAGTAAAAGACATTCATAACACCAAAAAGGTACACACAGCAACTACTACTGCTTTATCAAGGAGTCACTCTTTTTGACCTATATGGTAGGCAGAAATTCTCTTTCATGAAAGATTACAAGATTCTGCCATTTTATCAGGGTTTCTAATTAGGAATGAAGCATCAGTACTTTGAAGTGGTTGACTTTTTAATTTCTTCTTCTTTTCAAGTGAATTAGTTTTTAAGTTTTTGTATTGGAAGATTTATTTTGACATATTTAAGAAAAAAAAAAAGAAATGAAACCAAGTAATTAAAAAATAAAAACAAACCCACAAATTCATTCTGACTGAGTTGAAGCAGAATGTTTTGTTCATGCCAAGATTTATTTTTTAAAAAGCAAAGTTTCTGCTGAATTGACAATATTTGTAACTTCGAGGAAAATATTATTTCGTTAAGGTTTCTCATCTCAACTTATATCCAAGGGACACTTGTGCCACAAGTGTTACAGCTGTGCAAAAATCACGGTGCAATTTTGGTAGAAACGATGCCATACACACGTGCAAATAGTAAAAGTATAAGCTACCAAGTCCATGCGCAGACAATGTGCCTGTGGTAGGCTCTGCATGCTCAAACTTCGAACACAAGTCAAGAGCTGAAGATGGTATACAGCATCCAGTTGATCTCAAAATCAGGTCGTTTATTTATATACACTTTTGTAGTCATTTAAAGTACTTAATTTCAGAAGATTTTTGTGCCTCGATTTTTATAGTAAATCAATGGAATAGCAACAATACCTCTTTTCTTTGAGAGGATGCTATGACATGGTTATTATCACCATTGTACACACAGCACCTGAATACGTACACAGACACAGCTACTTGCCTGCGCATATTAAATAATCATGGCTCTGTCTGCATTAACAACATCCATTTCCACACAAAAACCTTGGTTTTATTCATTGGTACGAATACTCTAGGCAATACAATGCTATGCCCATATTTTATTTTTTTTTTCCCCCTGCACTTCAATGGTTTTGCCAGAAATAACAACACACTTAATTACAGAGGAGTCTTAGCAGGTAAATGATATAGAAGATTTGAGAGTTTTAATAGCTTTTGTCTGTTGAAACATACAAGTGAGATCACATTACTTGAGTAACCAGGCTTTAAAAAAGCTAAAAATTAAATAAA
Organism: Cariama cristata; assembly: GCF_000690535.1. Taxonomy (NCBI): domain Eukaryota; kingdom Metazoa; phylum Chordata; class Aves; order Cariamiformes; family Cariamidae; genus Cariama; species Cariama cristata. The sequence continues at coordinate 121,225 of NW_009631479.1, read as the reverse complement.
TGTTTTCAGTTGATTTAGGTTATTTCCAAACAGTAATGCAAAGATGTAACAGAAATAATTTAGACATAGGTAAAGAACCTTCAAAATCAATAGTGCTGGAAGAAATGAAACATATGCTGATGCAATCAAACAGAATTGAATTTCATATAAATGTTAGCAAATCTATATCAGATTATCACTGCAAAAACTTCATTTTCATTGATTTATAATGTATTATTATTGTTTCCACCAAACTGCCATAGACAGCCATTTAAGCAGCTGCCAAGCGCCTTAAGGGTAAATAAAGGGTGTCACTGACGGTGCTGGGTTATAGAAGTTTAAGAGACCAATAATTCACAAGTGCGGCAGGTGTGACATTCTGTATATTCATTAGTCTTTTATTTTAATCCTGTTGTCTACATCTTTTATTGTTTTTCGTGGGAGGAGGGTCAGTTGCAGGTTTCGGAGGGGAACCACAAAGGTTAAAGTGTGTTTGTGCTAACCTGTTCCCCAGAGGGGTGGGCAGAGCGCTTTCCTTAAGCAACCAAATGATAGAAAAATACAGCAAGATGTTGGTGGACAATCCTGGGCGTGAGACACGCTAGCGAGTCTATTCCTCCAAAAAGGAGCTGAGGAGTAGTCTTGAAATGTAACCCAGGCTATGGGTCAGTATACATTTAATTAACGCACAGCACCTCACCCCTGGAAGTTTTGATCGTCTCCTACTGTCAGATGAGTAAAACAAATATGGTTCACATATGTTTCGTAGAACAGGCTGGAGTGCAGCCTGTTTTAACATGTGATTAATGCTACTGGTGTCAGTAGGGCTATTTACTTTCAAAACTGGGACTGAGGGAAGATTTTTTTGAACAATGTTTTATTTGCTCTGAGGTGCAGCAAATGCTCAGGGACTGACTAAACTACTCCTAAACTCAGAACAAGGTTTTAGACAAAAGAAAGAGTCAGAAAAAACCAATCTGTTTCAGTACAAAATTTTCAAAGTCCAGTGGTTTGATTTTCCATTTCCGAATGAATGTTTCATTGAAAAGAATTGCAAAAATTTCATTAAAGATGATTAAAAAAATTAAAAGTGAAATTTATCATGCTGAAACAAACTTTCTGTTTTCAGGGCAAATAGAACAGCAAAAAATGTGAGGTCAGCCAATAACAACTGTTAAAAGACTGGAAATTGTTTTCGGTTGATGTGAAATCTTCCATACAGAACTTTTGGTTCAATCAGCAAACTGAAAAAGAAAAAATTCTCACTGGTTTCCTTATGCCTGTAGTTAGGAGCATAATTAAGCATCCTGCTGGACCAGGCTCTGTTTCCTGCTCAGAAACTGAACACATTAATTCTATAGTCAGTTCATTTTCTGTTGTTTCCTACATCCTGTATACCAGAAATAGAATTTTAGTGCTTTTAAAAATCACTTAAAAAACTTTAAGCACCTGAGGTGTTTCTTTTCAAAACAGGCTTGAGATCTTCATGTTCATATTGACAGATATTAACAAAGATGACTCCCAAAACCTCTTTATTTTCTCTATGAAGTCTGATAAATCAAAGTTTGGATTGCCTTGTGGATATGCCAGTTTTTTTTTGTCAAAGAGCAATAATGGTACATTTGTTGTTTATATTTTATTGGTGAGGAAGGAAAATGAAATCTTGGGAAGTAGCACTTCTTACTTCACTACATTTACAGTGCTGTAATATATGTATTTGAGTTTAAGTATAGTATGTGCTGGAAAAAGAGATGCTATTGGCAAGCTCCCATCCCAATGCATGCCCAGAAGAGGTGCAGAAACGTGTTCAATAATTCAGGCAATGATGACCTCAGAAGTATATGTGTCTGTTATCTGCTTTGGCTCATGTGATGTGATTTTTGGCTGCAGAGAAGGCTTATGGTGAAAATCATATCAAGTTGGCCAAGCCAAAGTAAACACACGCACATACATTTTGAGGTCATTTTTGGCCACTGAGATCATTCAACCCTTTCAATATTTAAAGGAGAAACAAGATTTGCCATGATCATAAACATTTTATTTACTTTTTCCTCTGTTGCAGCATGATTACTTTAGGTAATAAATCCAGCCAACAAGGAGCTAAAGGACAATTATTGCACACTAACAGCATATGTTCATTGTTACACTAGCAGGGCTTTATATAAGTAAAAACCTGACATGCAGGCTAAATATCGACAAGAAATACAACAGGGGATGAATGTGGTGGTCTGGGTTCACTTTGATGTAGTTGAGAGTTCTTTACCACAAAACCCATCATCTCACCTGGTTGTTACCGGCTTTACAGAACTGAAGGAACAGCACCATAAGGCACCCTCTTAGACTTGGTGTTTTAAGTACAGCTCTCACACAGCTAAACACAGGCTTACATTACTGCCACTGTAAAGCACAGTGCTTCTTCTAGGACAAGTCTGGTATTCAAAGATGCCCATCGGTTGTATTTCAGTTCTCATGACTTCCAAATTCACTGCAGCCCCTGCCAACCAAAGCTCTTCCACAGCAAAACAAACAAACTCCTGCTTTTCCTGGTCCCTATCCAGTATGGTGTCTCTTCAGCATGTATATTTGCACTGGTGTTCATTCCCATTATTACCAGTGGACTGAAGGTCCACTCTAATTGATTCCAGTGCAGCATGACAGGCTTTGGAAGCAATAAATCTGAATTATTGAGAAAATAAAGCTCCCACAAATGGGAAAGGAACCACGAATCTGAAGGCTGATTTAGAAGACAGGACATCAGGTTGATGGTGGGGAAACTGAGATGCAATGTCTGCTTCAGATAATTCCTATATAATCTCAAGTGAATTATATAAACTCAATGGTGTTTTAATTTCCAGTCTGTCAAGTGAGGCTAATATTTTTCTTCTTGACAGAGTTGAAATCTGTTAATGATACAGAGAGACTCAGATAAATACTGCCAGATTCAGGAAGAGGATACTGCAGGATTCGTGCTTTTGGAGAGTGAATGCATAACAGGAATACCACAAAGAAGCTGGGAAAATTTATCCTAGCAAAAAATATTTTTATATATATTTAATTTTGCAACATATATAAAAAAACACTGAATGGGACAAAGAAAGGCAAAGCCCTGAAAGATCCCCAGAGTACTTACAGTGAGAATCATATTCAGCAAGATTCAGGATGTGTCATTTTACCTCGTAAAAATTATGTTTATTCGTGTAGACTTTGGAGAGGAATTAGTGCGTGCTGATAGGAACAAATGCGTACTGCAAAACAGTTGGTGCTGATGACCTGATGTCCATCGTATATGAATTTTGTTTTTTACCTCGAAGTAGCTTGCACAGGCTGAATGTCCAATTGCTGCCGGTGTGCATTAAGTGCACTCCCAGACTACGTATTTCAGTTTGTTGTCCTCAGAAAAACCCCCCACAATGCTCCACAATGCAAACCAAAGCTCACAAAGCATGGACAACTGCTGCCAAAATACGCTCTTGAGCCAAATTAAAATATTCCTATGGACCTGTCCAAAGTGGTCCTAATCTGGAGCTTTTAGTCATTCAATTTGGTGAGCAGAAATCAGTCTTTAAACGTCTATCCAGTTTTATACTCTTTATTAATCCGTTATTGTACCTTTGAATACATATACTCCATTACTAGCAGACTTTCAGGTAGGTATCATGTAAGCTATCTGCAAGAAGTCTTCAAATGGAACAGCAGCATAGGTCACACTGGCACTGTAAGACAAAATTACCCAAAGCCATCTTTCTTCCATTGTCTACCCTTTAAACTCAAATTGTTCTCTTCCTCTGATTATTGCAGGTTATCCAAAGAGAGGGTATTATAATAAACTGTATTAATCTGGGGGTGATGATGTGGACCTGCTGTTCTAGCAAGTTCAGGAGAGGTGTAGCGCACAGGTGTCAGCATTTAGTGTTTAGTCAGGATCGTTCCTGTGTTTTTAGTGTCTGGCCTCAGAAATTTGATTGGAGTCTGGATTCATTACAGAGTAAAAGTGCTGAAGATTAACAACAGAGAGCTTGATATGAGCCAAGAAGAATGACAGATAAGCTACATTTCTCTCCATCAGATATCTCAGATAGCACATCAAAGAGACTCATATTTGACATATAGAAATAAAATAACAAGGACTGAAAAGAAAGGCCTGTAACTACACAGGACAAATCAAATATAAATGTTTTATTACGTCAGACCTGGGTCTAGCACAAGGGAATTTGATTCCTGGTGGTGGGTTCATAGTGCCTTTAGAAGATGGGCTAGTCTACATTTGCCAAGATTACCTTGCACAAGTGTGAACCTGAAACAAAAAATCAGATCTTTTTGCTGTTTAAGTTATTTTAGTACTAACATATATAGGCATTAATAGCAAAACCATGTAAAAGATGACCTGGGCGCAGAGTACCATGATTTTCCTTTAGCAAAACCAAGTGAGCGCATCGTTCTTTCCCCAAACCCCTCCTAAAGAAGCACGCAGCACACCTTTTTCTCTCTTTGTTAGAAGAACCAAAAATATTGGTGCTAGATTAGTAAAAAAGGAGACTTTAAAGTTCCCAAGTTAGGTTCATATAAAACACGCTTTCAATGAAAAACACACTTCCTCAGCACTCCGGGTAAGGGGTGGAAGTCTCCCAGCACCATACAATTTTCATGTCAACTGTCCTCTGCTAAGGAGATGACTGCAGCATTGCTTGGTTTTGAATTATTTTGGTCTGAAAAGTTATTTTTAAATAGAAAACCTAACTCTGTAAAATTTATTCCCACAAATATCCTCACTGAAGTCACTGTATTTTCTCTAAAGTCACTTTTTGTTTTTGCTAAAATAAGGTCATTAATGCCAGGGAGAAGGTTTGGATTAAGAAATAAACTTTTTGCAATAAAGCTTCTACTACATTCTACATCAGCTTTTATGTATTTCTGCAGTATATAACCTGTTATCAGATGTATGTAAGAGATCTGTTTGTACATTAGGGGAAGAAGATAGATAAATACTGGGTTTTAAAATGGAATAGGGTATCATGAGACAATCAAATATGCTGGACCCAAGGATTTAGCTGTCAGAGTAAGAACATGTTTAAGGTTTGATTGTCCTCTCTCCTTACATGAGCAGGCCTCCCATTAATGTCAGTAGGAGTTATACACACAAAAAGAGAAGATAATAGACGTAAGTAGTAAACAGAGTAGGAGAGTAGAAACAGACTCCAGTGGAGCTAGAAAATGCATTGTTCCCTTTTCTTTCCTCTGCAGAGCTTACATCGTCGTGTTTTTGTGCGTTTCCAGGAAAGCAAAATTTTAAATTGTGGAAACATATTTTGACTAGTTCTCATATTGAAGAAATGCCCTGTGAAATGAAGGATAGATGGATGCTAGACTGACAGCTAACATATGATAAAAATAAATCAGTTAACAAGCTCCAGTGAACACAGGTGGGCAGTGAATCAAAGTGTCTTAACATATTAACCTATACAGTGTGGCGGCTGTGCAGTTTTTCAAAGACATCTTGCTTTTTTCATTACTGATGGAGTGAGAATTACTTTCCAGTACCTTTTCGTTTTTTTTTTTTTTTTTTTGATTACTGAAAACCTTTATTATGTGTTCAGCAGAGAATAGCTCTTGCAACTATGCAAACTCCATTCTTTTATCTGTCGCTGATACTATTGATAAATAGAAACAGTGGAGATAATAACATTTAAATAAGGCTGTGGGGTTTCTCATTAAACTTAATTTCCTTCTTAGTCAAACTTCTGTTTTCCTGATGGACGTTCATTGACTTTGGTGTTACTCTTAAGTTGTCCTGGAATGGAGAATCAAGCTTATTGGCCTTAACCCTCCGCAAGTAAATCAGTGTTCATGTAACAGTTATTCATGTGTTAGAGTCCTTTCACCTTAGCACAATACAAACAACAATAGTTCCACAAACGGTCTCTTAAAAGACAACCCCAACCCATTTTTTTCTTATCTTCAAAGGATTTTGTGCTGTCGACCAGATCGAACTGCAGATGACACTGTCTAGTTAAAGCTTAGCAGGCAATGCTCTGGCAGCCTCACTGCTATTTTTCCTTTTATATATTAAAATCTGTGCTTGCAAATAGCATCTGCATGTGACTTTGCACAAGAGACTGAAGGATCACAGAGGCTCTGGTTCATCAAAAGCAGCTAGTGCTACCAGTGTGCTTTAAGTTCTGTCTGGAAATGAATGAGGCAAGCACAATTCCTGGCATTGTGCCTAAGCTCACCTCCTGGATGTACAGTGGTAAATCCTGAGGTCTTCGCCTCCTGAACATCCACGTGGGGCAAGATTTTGGAGTATTCTGTGGTTCCTGTGCTGTCTGGACACTTGGTTTGATTTCTCTGAAAACCAGGATAATTGAGGAGAGGGTGTGGTGCCTGCCTGAGTTTTGCTCTAAGAAAGGGATGGCCAACACATGCACATTAGTTTTGAAGTACTAAACTGGGTTAAGCACAGTCTTGGGCGCCATTTTCATAGCAGCCTCCTAAGCTATTCTGCCTAAGGTATTTGTTCCACTTTGTACCTCCATTAGTGCTTTTTTGTAATTTTTTTTTTTGTCAAGTTCTGTTTCCTTTTCTCTTATCCCCTACTATATTTGCTTTTTTTTTTTAAATCACAGATGTGTCTCATAGTTTATTTAATGACGTTTCTTGTTATAGTAGTAATTAAGATCTTGTTAAAGTATTTTACACAAATGCTCATGAGCTCATATCATCAGAGACTGCTTTGCCTTTTGCCAAAGGACAGAGCTAAGCCAGAATTGTTTAGACCTGCAGGCCATTGTTTAGGATTCAGTGTACTTCTACAGCCCCTCAGTGTTTGACTGCTGGAGGGAGAGAAAAGGTAATGGAAGGAGGTTTTGAGATTCATGATGGGCACTGAGAAAAAGGAATAGGTGTTGTCCATTGACCTGGACAGGCTGGATGGGCCGAGACCAACAGCAGGAGGTTCAACAAGAAGAAGTGCCAGATCCTACACTTTGGCCACAAAAACCCCATGCAGGTTTACAGGCTGGGGGAAGAGTGGTTAGAAAGTGGCCAAGTAGAAAAAGACCTCGGGGTTTTGGTTGACAGTTGGCTGAACATGAGCCAGCAGTGTGCCCAGGTGGCCAAGAAGTCCAATGGCATCCTGGCTTGTATCAGGAATAGTGTGGCCAGCAGGACCAGGGCAGTAATCGTTACCCCGTACTTGGCACTGGTGAGGTTGCACCTCGAGTGCTGTGTCCAGTTCTGGGCCCCTCACAACCAGAAAGACCTTGAGGTGCTGGAGTGAGTCCAGAGAAGGGCAACGAAGGTGGTGAAGAGCCTGGAGCACAAGACTGGTGGGGAGTGGATGAGGGAGCTGGGGGTGTTTAGCCTGGAGAAGAGGAGGCTGAGGGGAGACCTGATCGCTTTCTACAATGATCTGAAAGGAAGTTGTAGCCAGGAGGGGGTCGGTCTCTTCTCCCAGGCAACCAGTGACAGGACAAGAGGGCATCGTCTAAAACTGCGCCAGGGGAAGTTCAGGCTAGAAATGAGGAGGCATTTCTTCACAGAAGGGGTCGTTAGTCATTGGAATGGGCTGCCCAGGGAGGTGGTGGAGTCCCCATCCCTGGAGGTGTTGAAGAAAAGACTGGACATGGCCCTTAGTGCCGCAGTCTAACTGACATGGTGATATTAGGGCAAACGTTGGACTCGATGATCCCAGAGGACTCTTCCAACCAAATCAAGTCTATGATTCTGTGATCAAGGCCTCCAAGGTGCTACCAATGTCCCATTTCAGGGAGTGTAACACGTTCAGCAGTTGTGTGTGTTTTTAGGTGAGACTGAGGAGATCGGTTCTGTAGACTGAACTACATCTGCTTATTTATGACAATAACACTCTCGAAACCACTGATCTTCTCAGACAGTGTTGAGTTATTCCCTTAGAGTGAGCAGGAAGGGAGAATGCAGCAGCATTCCAGCAACAGATTTGTCCAGCAGATTCCTCCATTGCACCAGGTTTGAGTCTATCATTCCTCTGAACTACACTGCTTTCAGCTTTTTAATAGGGAGAGGGCATGTTAGGAGTACCTGCCCTACCAGTACAGCAAATGTTGATATAGATACATTTCCCGTTTTGTTTTCCTTCAGAACGTGCTTTCTTCTTGGATACAGACACCTAAACATTAGTTTGACTCCTTACAGTATAACTACTAAATTATGTGAATATCACGCACCATTTTGAAACATCTTTATTGTGTTTAGTATGAGGACTGGAATTTCTGTATTTGAGGTTTTCCATGATTTAAAATATTTCTTGTTTGTGTATGCTTCTATGGGCCACTATACCAAAGGAGGAAGAGAAGAGATAGAAAGCACTGAAAGTGATTCAAATGGTCCTTCGGTGCATGTGGCAGACTCAAAATCATACCACTATTCATGAGAAGCTGGGCAGTCTGGTTGGGTAAAACCCTTGCAGATGTCCTGGCTCTGGCAGTCGGCTTGTTGTCGTACTTGTGTTCCTTGGGTGTCTATTCTGCTGCTACCTAGAGATCAGAGAACCTGGTCTTGCGCTTTCTGAAATCATTGTCGGTTTTGCAATAAACTTCATTGAGAACAAGGGCAAACCCAGAGCACGTGGCAGAGGAGGCAATGGGTGGGTATATATGATGCATCCGCTATAGCTGAGATTTACACGGCCCGTTTCAAGGACAACACAATAGTCTTTTTAACAGGACTGCCATAATTTAGAGCTGCTCTTAAAAGCAGTCAGCTGACACTGAGGGCTGTCATGTGTCACAAAATATCACACTGCATCCTTGTCCTTCTTGAAGGTATAGTCTGCATCCCCAGCAGATAATAAAGCTCTGAACAGTGCAGAAGTTGCAATGACTTTTTTTTTTTTTTTAATATTCCTTTTAGCACAATTGTACTAAACTAAAGCATTAAACACATGATCATTTCTGGGCAGGCTCAGAGCAAACATTCCCATCATTCTCCACTACAGGGAGAAGACACTATATCCTGCTTATACCTAGTGCCTCATCAACCCCACAAGATTTCCCTCTCTGTTTTCCAGACTTCCTGAAAATATTAGCCACTTGTTTTCTTCTCTTTTTCTATTATCCTCTCATGATGTAGGCTTTGCTTCATCCCTCCCCGTGACTCTCCTTTTATAAGACAGTCCCTCATTATTTCTCACGGAGAGTTAGTAGTGTACACACTGCAGTGTACTGCCCAAGCTGCTCTGTTTACTTTCAGCTCTCTCTTGCCCTTCTGTCATCCTCCGACAGACAGAAATTCTCTGCATTCAGATTACATTTCCCCATTCTCCACCCAATCATTGTTCCTATTTCTTTCCTTTTTTCTCAGGTTGCTGGCATCACTCCTTTTTCTCTCCCCTTATAGATACCTCTGCATTAACCACTAGTGAGACACATATTTAAGAAGCTGGTATTTTTAAGCTGATATAGGAAGGTGGACAGTTACAGAGATGTGATATTTTTGTCACATTTGAAGATATTTATCAGCTGCTAACCACAATTTTTAGGTCTACAGGTAATTTCAGGGCTGCCTGAAGCTTCTTACTCAGTTTGCAAGATACCTGGATGTCAGTGCTTGTGCTTGCCCCTTAGGAAAAGATGTGACTGTCTATACTGGGAACTATGCACGTCTGGGGATGGAAAGGTACCTATGGTGTGTGCTTCAGTTGTGCCTTGGCGCACACTCTGGAAGTGTCCAAGACACTCATCTAGTCATGGGAACACAGGCAGAGCTTTACCGTTTTATCTCCTTCTTCTTTCTGAACTTTGCCTCCATGAAAAGGTGAAGTCTGTAACTTTCTGAGATGTTTAGAAGAGGGTTGGAAGGAACTAACACAATGCTAAAACACTGCAGACAGGTTGACACGTGCTGTCATTTTGGAATTAACACTTTGAACTTGTAATCATCAGGTATGAAAATCTTTCTACTCCAACACATGTCAGTGTTGCAGAGAGAGCTGTAAATAATCTAGCTGTATTAAGTTTTTCAACGTGGCTCTACTGTGCTGCAACAGAGGATCCTAAATTTTTGTGAAGCCTTATGGAGGGTTTGCATGTTCACACGTACATAGGGATGGCCATATTGGCTAAGATGAAGGATCTGTCTAGCCCGGTATTCTGCTTATTAGTGGTCATAAAAGGTTGCTGAGGGGAGAGAGGGTAAGGACAGGACTGATATGTATGTTCATTTGGTGTGCTTCCTGTTAGTTTCAGCTCAGAAGTTTTCCTGGTCCTGGTGTTTGTCTATTTAGCAGACTTCAAAACCTTTTTCTTCCATGTGCTTGTTCAATTTCTCTACTAAAACTGTGAAGAACTTAGGACTCTCAAACGTCCTTTGGCAAAGCATTTCCTAAATGTGTTACCTGCAGCATGAAGTATGTTCTCCTTACATTTGATCTGAACTTGGGTCCTACTAACTTCATCTGATGTCTGTGTTAAGTCTTTGTTTAAAGCTCAGGTACCGGAAGAGGCAACCAACAGTCAATGCCTATTCACCATCCTTGTGTTACCACCTCACATTGTTGATTTTGCCTTGCTAAGCTTTATTCTTACAAAAGAAAAGACTCTAACAGGCAGTGAATGTCCTCTTGCTGTGTCTAATCTGTACTGATTTTGTGAAACTAAATTCTTGGTAATTTATCTCCTTTCCTCCCTCCCATAGCCCAGACCAACTGGATGCTCTAATTCAACATAGCCCTGCAGCAGGCCTCCACCGTTGTGTTCATATAAATTTTGAGTGTTAGCTTAGAGTAAAAAAGACTTACATAAGTGATACTCTTGGTCTTATGTGTAGAGCCAGGATACATGACATAAAGCGCTCCCTTTCTTCCTTAATTGTGTAATTAAAATGTATTGCATTTCTTTTTTGGCAAAGAGGTCCTTCTTTCACATGTTGACCGCAGGTTCTTAGGTCTGTGCCCAAGTGGCCACAGAGTGGTCTGTACTGACTGACCCTTCACAGCTATGTTTTCAGAAGAGATTGAGAAATGTATCTCAATTTGCAGGCATTCAACTTAATACGCTACAGAAGTACCTGATTTATCAGCCAGGGACTACCACTCTCTGGTAAAAAATGAGGTTAATTGACAATGTCTCAGGTTAGACACCCAAAACCGTGACAATGTAAATTAATTAAAAAAAACCCCAAAACCAACACAGGAAACTCTTGTTGAATAGGAGTCTCAAGATTCAGTCCATTACTAAGAATAATTAAGGATGTAGAGTATTTTAATAACCCATCAGATGCTTTCACAGGAGATATAATAAAGCTTGCTGGATTTCTTCCACAGAGGCAACTTGAATACGAAATAATGCTACCGATTTTTAAACACCGATAGATACAGATATTAGGAACTTCTCTTTGAGCATCATCTCAGATGGCTGGACTCACACTTTGCCTATTTCCAAGGTTCTACACTGTTATCTCTTGGTGGGGTAGTGAACATCTTTTTACTGGCTAGACCTTAGACTATATTATATATCCTTCTGTCTGTCCACTACTTTTCACTCTTGACAAGCACTTCAAACAGCTTTTTCATAGGTGCTTCTTAGAACATCAACTGTAAGTCCTTTCAGTGTGAATTCAAATTGATTTTATTTGCCTAGACTAGGTAGGTGAGATTTAATTGCTTTGAATTTTATAGATCATTTTAGTCTGTATGAGGGCTGTCTGTGGGTATTCATGTAGTTCTGTGCCCATGATTTTCAGTGTGGTGTCTTTTATGAAACTCCTACAGATGCACACTCTCTTGAAGGAAAAAAGAAGGAATAAAAAAAGGAAACAACACTGTGTTTTGAGTTATAGCAGCAGCCAAACACCTCCTGAAATTGGTTAACTTACATGCATCTTGCATCTTCCTTAAGGTTAAAAAGAGCCACTTCATTTTAAAATAATGTAATAAAAACACTGCTGTCAGGCTGAGACCTTGTCTGCCAAGCCTAACCCTCAGATGAAGTTTTACAGCCAAGTTATAAATCCCTAAAAACCGGAGCTGGTAGTAAGGGTATTGACAGAACCTTATCTAAGGAGTCCTGTCTTGATGGGGAGGGGGGCTCAAACTGAACGTTTCAAAACAAAGATGGTCTGATAGTAGAGCTTCATTCAGTTGCACAGATACTTTGGCCATAAGCGAACATCATGCTAGTTTATTTATTTGTTTATGAGTGTGTATTAACCACCAGGGTTTGTATATTCTCAACCTCCCTTTGATCCTTTTTTTTAAAAACAAGAGTTCTGCCATCTGTAAACATTTCTGTGCTGACCATGCCTTTGGCTTAGTCAACATATGAAATCCATAAAGACTTATTTTTTGATAAAAGAAATGGCTAAGGACAATTGACATTATTGTTTGAAGTTCATGGCATTTCATGCTAATTTAGTAATGTAGAAACGGAACAGAGGCCTGGATTTGTGTAAAGAACTTGTCCAAGGTTGTAACCCTAAACATATTTTGTACATGTTTTCTCTTTCTGTTTTTGTCTCCTACACAAGAAATTTAATATGATTTTGATTAGTTTCTGATGAGTTGAAATTTCGGTAAGTGCAACTCCAGTATTGGAGTTTTCTGTCACTGCTATATTTGGGCAATGATTTAGAAAAACTGCTGTGTTTGCTTTATTGTTCAAATAATAAAAGACTGTTTTTAGAAACATCACAAAGATAAAATATTCCTCCTGTGTACCTAAAACTGTGTTGATCCATGTATAATATTTCTCAGAACTTTCTGGTCCAAAATGGCTTCAATACTGAGTCGAGGAAGAGCATTCAAGACATCTAAATCCCCTTCTTGACTCTGACAGACTGCCACTAACTTGTGACATGACTTCAGTTGAGTCACTTAACCTTCCTGTAGTTCACATTATCTCACCAGCTGTCAAATGAGAATAGAAATCCATATTGACTACAGAAATACTGTGGGACTTTACCGACCAAAATGGAAGGAGTTACGGAGGTAACTTACAGCTCGCAAAAGGTATGAGCAGATTTCTGAATGAAAAAAATAGAGTCTATATATCAAGGTTACTGACTTTACTATGGCTAAGACTGTTATTTTGGTATAAGTGTTATGGTTAATCTGTGTAGATCCATTCAATGAATTGGGAGAAAGGTCTATATACCAAAGTAATGCGACAAACTGGGGCACCATAAGCATCTTAGCGTGATAGATTTGGGGCAGCTTTTATTCATTCTATTGATGAAGTCAAGGTCTTCACACAGATAGGGTCATAACCTTGGGCCAGTCAAGGATAATAATGGTCACTTTTGTCATTCACATAACGAGGAGCAATGATGTGGTCCTCATATGTTGATGTGAAGGAGATTAAAGTAGTGATTAAAGTGTGTAGTGATTAAAGATTTGCTAAATGCAACAGTGCAGGACTCTAAGCAAGAAACCGAGCAGCTGCCTTTATTTTATGAGTCTACACTTCAGAAGTGACTCACAGAAATATGAATGGGGAGAACAAATTGAGAAGTGTCAGCATGAAGTCCAAACTCGCTGGAGCTTGGGACTCCCAGAATCCTTTGATGGAGAATAACAACAATAGCAATGCCCTCTAGTATGCTGAAATGGAATAGACACTGGCCGGTTGAGCAACGTGGGTACACCCATGCATAGCCATCAGCCTGAGAACAGAGCCCTGGCTCTTCCCGACCCTCAGCACTGTCCCTGTTCCAGGATTACATGTCAGTGCAAAGGATGTTTAAACCTCAAATATTATGATCAAGTTTTCCACACTAGAAGTTAAAAAATGGGAAGCCTTGCTGCTTCTAGTAAAAATGTCAGTATATGAGGGACTTCAATCACAAACCCTCTCATTCCCTCTATTCTCTCCATAACTGCAATGAATATAAGCATGTTTGCTACCATTCCGTGCATCTGGTAGTTCCTAGGACTTCTGACTGAACCTGGGTCAGTGGTAATACCACACTAACATCCTACTGTGTTTAGAATGTACACCCAGCTGTGTTTGTAATTTTTAAAGCTGAAACACAAGCTGCAGCATCTCAAGGAATAACAGGGGAAACAAAACAATGCAGCAAGCCAGCATCTATCATGTGCTCTTTCTGTTGTCTCACAGAGCTTTCATTTCATTTTTCAGTGAAAACTTTGGTGTCTGCTAATAGAAATTCAATCAACTCTTTGAACAGTAAATCCAAGATGGCTAGCACGAGAACAAATTCTACTAACAGGACAAAGGAGCAAGTCCTGAAAGCTCAACTGAAAATCTACTTGTTAATCTACTGTTCAGAATGTACCACACTACAAGACGTTTCTGCAGCCTCCTAGGTACTATATATCATATTTACTCTACTTTAAGATATAAGCCTTAGTTCACAGCTTTTGTCCTCATGCCACTTTCAAAGCTGGGAATGAGTGTGCATTGCTGTATTTTCCCATAGCAAAGGTCCATCTATTTCAGTACCCTATCTCCAACACAGGTAAGGAATGAATTACTAGGCACGAATTTAGGAACAGGGTAAGCATTCGGCACTGTCTCCTTGAACTATTCTCCCAGCTTCTGACAAATTGTGTCTCAGAAACCTCCTATACCAGAACTTGTATTTTTGTGCTCTATTTCTCTGGTTAGACACGGAGGGGGGTGGGAGATGTTTTTCTACAACTAGAAAGGAGACTTCCTCCCTATTAGATGCAGAATATATATATCATAATCCCCCATGTTTTGGTTAGTTGCCTCAGGTGTTAAGAGTAGCAAGACTGAAGTAATACAGATGTCCAGCCTCAACTGGACAAACCTATCTGGGACACTGACAAGTAGTTGCGATGGATGCTGTAGTCATGACTCTTCTAGAGGCTATAATCTTTGAAGGCTAGAGTGGTGATTGGATTTATAGCTTCAGTCTTAAAAAGGGAATCCATGCATTTTGGTCTTTTTTTGTGAAATCATATGCAAGCTTAGGAACCTAAAGTTAGGCCCTGAAATCTGTAAATCAAATATTCTGCTTTGTGAAAATGCAGACCATGGACCTACACAGATGAAATGTTTACAGAGAGTTCTCCAAAACTGGCAAGAAAAGAAGCTTGGAAGGGACCAGAACTGGAAATGCTGAGTCTGGGACTTTGCTTGTTGGGGCAGCAGCACTCTCTCTGCCTTTTTTTTTAACACCACATGTTTAATACTTAATAAGCACTCATCTGCTTAATATTTGAGGCTTTGTTTGCAGCGTACCATTATTGTGGAATCTAGCAAGTAGTCCTAACAAAATCCCTGTCTCGGCAAGCTGTGGGACATCTAGCACTGAGGGCTGTGGTCTCCCAACCAAACTCAGGCTGCCAACCAATCTTTCATCTTTTTCGTATGCAGTATTGAAACTCTTCTAGAAAGAACCTAGCAATGGCGTCCTATGGCAATGATGCATGAGATGCACAGAAGTGGCACATTCAAGCCCATCCATATTACAGATAAATGCATCTATTGGCCTGTTGTAGCTAGCAACAAGAAGGAAGTTTTATTCATGGTTGCATACTACTTTGAGTCCGGACTTGGATTGGGGCTTCTGTTTAGTGAATGTGGGTGCAAGGGAGCATGCATTTGAATATCAGGCTAGTTCTCAAAATGAAGTGTAGATTTTGTCTTAATGCCCAATAGTAGTGCCATAAACAACAAAATCAACATCTATCATGGGCGGTTTGTTACCGTTTTGATCTTCCATACGAGAAAAGTCTTGTTTTGGGGTTTTCTTTCCTTTTTTTTTTTTTTTTTTGGTTGTTGTGTGTTTTAATAATCAGTCAGGGGACACAGAAGGCCCAACAGGTTGGAGGACTGTGTCCTACATTTTGGGAATTGGTCAGGTCTACAGTATTGCCAGAGGAATTTTCTACCTTGGACATGGAAGCTCTTGGTTGTCTACAGTACTGACACTTTTCAGGGGGAATTTGAATGGGAGAAAATGTTAAACATGGTGCAGGGAGAGAACTGTGTTTGGTCTAAACCAGTTGTTCTTGCCCCCTTCCCCAACTCCCCGTGCTCAAATACTGTAACTGAAAATACATTTGTCTTGTTTACCAAATACCTGAGAAAAGGCTGTCATTGAAATGAATGGTTTGCTGGGTTATACAAATATAGAAACAAAGACATACACCTAGACAAATGAATAAGGGCTGATGTGTGGGTTGAAAACTGTGTTAAAGAAGCTGCCTCAGATAGGTCTCACAGTGTTAACTTTCCTGTGGAACTGCTTAAATCAGAAATCTTAAATCTGTTGCGCAAGAACTATGGAAGAGAGTATAACTGTGTATGAAAAACTAAAATGCAGATCTCAGGGGCTATCTTTCAAGATCAATGAAGATCCACATAGTTTTGTGTAAAGGCAATCAGATGCAAGATTTTTTTTTTCCTTTTAATACTTTACTGCAGGTTTAATTGCAGCAATATTTCAATGCCAAAGAGAGTAATTTGCAGCTTGAATACAGCATTAGATCTGCAATACCCGACATTTTAAAACCTCGGTATAAAAATGAGCATTTGGTACTAGTACCACAAGAATTCTCATTTCCTGTTCAACTTTCAAAGAAATTGAAGTTAAATGTCTATATTAACGTTTATAAAATTTTAGGAGTGATTCCGTTATTACATAATTAGCTTAAGCACTCTGCATATCTGCCGATTAGAGACATTACTCAGAGCCTGCCCTGGAACAGCTGCATTCCTAGACAGAAAAAGATACTAATGTGGCCCTGGGGGAGAGCTCTCCATTTTGACAGAATAAAACATTCTTGGAATACAGTTATTACAATTCATAATTGTTCACTTTAGGGAAAAAAAAAGAGCTGGGAAAAAAGTATCTTGTTAATAAAACAAAGATTTCTAATAGCTTTAAATTCATATTTCAAAATTCTCTGCAGCTGAGGATGCAGATAGCTGGCTGGGGGTGTTTCTCCATGTTGTGTATAATGAGGAAGTAAAAGCAGGAATTCTGACTACATACAGCTCCCTAAATCTGATCAAATAGTGACAATAATTGTAATGACAATAGGGATACGTATTAGAGGCTAGCACTGTGATTCAACTGATTAAGCATGAGCCCAAACTGCAGGAATTTAGAAAGAGCAAAACACGTGAGTCCATTTGGCTGCATTTGTGACACCACTACCAGGTGATGTGATTTCACCAAAAGAAACACAGAAAAGGGGAAATAAGGCAGAAATTCAACTTCTCTGGAGTTATCACAGCAATTAATGACTCCCCAGCAGCCATGATCAGGAACTGCTACACTATTTAAAAAATCTCTTAATTACTACAAATTGTTTTCACTGCTTCTCCAGCAGTGTGACCGAGAGAACTACGGTGATGTGTAGACTGCTCGGGTCGAGTGGGTTAAAGCACATGAGATCCAGCAGTGAAGTCTAAGAAAGCATAGTTGCGTGGTCCCCAAGAAGAGCTCAACCAGGGTTGTAATGAATGTATCCTGCTGCACAGATCTTCTCATCCTGAAAGTCTGGAAAAGCGGTGGCCTCTTCTGCAATGAAACTGTTGATACTTCTGGGTTATTTCTGACACTACTTCCTTACAAGTTAAATGAATTCACATTTAACTGAAAGAAATCTAAAATTTTGTTCCAGAGGGTCCAATGTCTTTTTTGCAACTTCAGACTCGCTTGAGAGGAAGCAAGATAATTGTAGCTCTCAGTACACTTTAAAAGAGTCCTGAATATCTGTGTCCCATCTGGGCGACCTTTAACAAAGCAATTATCACTCCTGTTTGTGAGAACAATGCTCCTATTTCCTGCCTACAATTCAACATGATAGAAACTATGGAGAAAACTTAATAAATCTTTCTGACTTGAAACTACTTTTCTTAGTCAGATGTAAAAGACCCTTCTGAAACCATCGCACTTTCATACCCTTCAAAGTGGTGTCAAGTGCTCAGTCTGCCCTGTTGAGGCATTGGAGAGAGCAGTCATAGTGCTAAGTGAGACATATCACATGCTGTAGATGCATAATTTCAGCAGTTCTTTCCATTGACTACGTACAGAGATGATCTAAAGGAGCTCTGGAGACCAAGTGGCCTGAATTTCTCATTCCTCTTTTGACTCTGAGTGCTACAACAAGTCAGTGACTCAATTAGATGACCTGAAACTAGCCTGGTCTGCAATCTTCAACACTAGCATTGGTTTTTAAAATTCTTTACCCCTCCAACTGGAAAATCTGGGGTTTCAATATAGATCTGCCTTGAAAAACTATTTTATTTGTATTCGTATAGTGGTGATGAGACCATTACATATTTTATATAGCATCCATTATTTATTATTGCAGTTTAAGAAAGAAGAAACTAATTGTGTTTAATTTCAAACCTGCTCTGATGCTGTGGCTTTCTAAGTCTAACCTGAACCTCAACGAGTTAGTATTCAGCTGAAGGAAGATTGTTTAAGAAGTAGGAGAGATTAAAAAAATCCATGGAAAAAATAGGGTGAAGCCAGGAACAAGTATACAGGAATGGAAAATGAAGATTGCAAAAGAAATAGAAGAAAGAACTTCAGCAGAATAAACAATATGAGTCTTCACACTAGAAAACACAAAGGCAATGGTTTGAAAGGATGGAGTTTACGTTAGATTGATCCACAAATATCCGCAATCATATTCTTTCCTATTATAAACTGTGAGTGCTGTTGGGGCTGATCTTTCTATCTACTGCATATGCACATATAAAAATTACATATGCTTTCTCAAAAGAGATCTTGTTAAATGTGTTTTGTTCATGTGGTTGCTAAATGTTCCAGCACCAGGGTTCTTACCGATGTGTCCATTAATTATAATTTCTGGTTACCTTAGTGGTTCTCTCTAAAACTAAAGTTGAAAATCCCTGATTTTTGGTCAGTGCATGAACAGAGGAGGGTTTAATGAAGAACAGTTTGCATACTACCTAGTAAACTTAATGACAGCATGTTCCATTTTCCTTCTTTCTAACATTTAGGTTGGGGTACCTTTCAACATTCATAGACTATTTTTTTCCTGCCCTCCCCACTAATTTTTTATTATTTTCTTGGAAGTAAGTTAGAAATCTTAAGATATCTCTTCCAATTGTATATTAGCTGGACTGGATTCTTTGCTTACTCTAGACAGAGATCAAGACTTTTATTTTTCTCTTTTAAATGGAGTGCAGTTTTTCTGTAGAAGACATGACCAATGGTTCAGGAATTACAAAGAGTAAGACAAGCGATGGGCTTTTCAAACTGACTGGTGGCTTCCAGGAATAGTTTTCACGTAAAGAAAAGGACCTACAGTCTTCAGAAACACACTGTGGGACAGAGTACTTTGCTATGAGGTGCTTAACGGCACTAGATGGAGAGGGACTGGATTTCCACTGGCACGGTTATGGATCCCTACTGATCGAACTGGTATGTCTAAGAGGAGGAACTGAATTGTCTAATCAGTTACAGAAACTGGGTTGGTTGCCTGCACAGGCCATTTCTTAGAGTAGTGACTGTTAAGTGTATGTTGCCAAACTCAAAACTTGTTAGGTACTTAGTGAAAAGTTGCCATGTGGATGGTGGCAAGCAATATATTGTGTTATTTACACAATGCATTGGTAATTTTGTTGCAATATTAATACATTTATGCTTAGATACAGAAGGGATGTAAGCAAGCTCTTGCCAGTGTTGTATATTCCAGGAAACAGAAAATTAACAAACCAAGATAAAGAGCTCTGTCTGTTACAAGCTGAATTAACAGATATTAAGGAATGAATATGAGTTATGAAGACTGAATTTACACATTATATGTTCAATTGAATAATATACATAATTCACAACAATCTAGAAAGTGGGAATGGTGAGATAAGATTTGGGGTAGGGTTCTCAAAGCCTTCAGGAAGCTTCGTCCTTGTTGCTAATTAATTGGAATTTTCAACTTCTGGCAAAAATTCTAGCAGACAGCCTGCAGGATATGATCTGTAAGATTATTAGCCCAGACCAAGTAAGCTTTGTAAATGAATGACTACGACCAGAGAATTACAATGAAAATACTGAATATTATCTAAAAAGCTAGTGGCATGCAGGAACCCTGGCAGCCTACGCAACCAATGATAAAAAGACCTTTGACAAAATAAACTTGAGGTTTCCTATATGCACATTAGGAGAGAAGTGAGATATTTATAAGCTGGTAAGAACTTTTATATGAGGCTCTCAGAATAAATGACATTAAAAAAATTACTTCTGCTAGGAAGCTTTTTCAGTGGAGGATGGTGTAAGTCAGGTGGGTGTCTCAGGGTTGTTTTCTAACACTTTTGGAAGAAGAAAAAGTTAAATTACAATTGGGCAAGAAATATGGTTGCTGACTGTATCAATGTGACATTTAATAGTCACGCAGGTAGTTTACAATAGTTAATGTAAGTGTCCATAGTTAAAAGACTACTAGTAATATTTTCATTGAAAAGTGTGTGGGTCTTTAATTGCGTCTCACCTCATCATGTTTGTCAGAAAGTTTCTGTGACTTACTTATTTCCAGAAATGTGTTATTTTCTCTTGCAGCTGCAATGCCTCCACAAGCTTAACATCACTGACATAAACTCAAGGCAAAATAAGTGTAGTGTCTATAAAAAAGACAACTTAACCTGCTTTAGCTGGTGAAACATCTACTGCCAAATAGTATCATAATTTGGAATAACACCTTCGGGAGAGCTGAAATCAAGTGAAGCATATACATAGATAAATAGTTTCTACAAATTATTTTGCCATTGCTTTCATTGAAGCAAGCCCAATATGTGTTATATCTTCTGTGATCTGGTCTGCATGGCCACTGATACCAGTATATTAAAGTTTCTTGAATGCAATAATCTTGCCATGACAATTTTAAAAATCTGACCAAATGTTAGAAACACATAGCTGAGAGATAATGGAATGCTAATAAGTAAGAGGCAATACCTGATTTATACTAAAAAATAAAGATGACTGTTTTATCCATTCCTTATTTCTGGTAGTTCAAATGTCTTATTCAAAGAGTTTAACCTTCTGGCAAAGAAAGTTACTTAAACTGTGTCCCTGAAAGTCAGTGAAATTACCACATACAACTTGATGCCAGGGGCTGTTTTTGGTGAAAGCCAGTCTCTGGCATTCTTACTCCACAAGAATCAGTTTTTCCTTTATTGGGATAAGGTAAATGATGCTGCCAGATGATCTTGCAGTATGTCATAGGTACTGACCTGAAAGTAATTTCTCCTTATGCATAAAGTCCCCAGTGCCTCTAACATGATCTTGCCATGGGTACAGAAAGACGTTCAAACTAAAATTACACCAAGGAATTAAGGATCAAGATGCTCCTCAATTGATTTACTATCACTATCACTTGCAATAAAAGGATATGACATGCTGATGTGATATCTAGGAAGGACAGGAAGAAGGAATAAAACTGTACTGGGCATGCTGGGATCACTCCTCCAGGCTGATCACAGAGGCTTAGGAAGGGAAAATGTTCTTCCAGTCTGAGAGCATACAGGAGACCATGCACAAAAGCCCTGCCCCTGTAGAGGTGAACACCGTTCCAGCGGTAGTTACAGAAAGCATCATTCCACAGCGTTGCAGAGTAAGAATGAAGAGGAGCAGGGAGAAAAGTGGCAATAGTGAAAAAGATTTAGTCAGATTCAGATTAGAAATTGGATGTAAATTTTTATCTGCTGCTGTATTTAGTCACTGAAGCAATTTGAAGGTCTTAAAGCTGAGAGTGTAAACCCTCTTGTTTAAGTTTGGGTGTCTTCTGCATGGACCTCTGCTGCTGAGCGGGTCATCCAGACTTCCTTCACGTTTAATGGAGAGATATAAATATGTGCAAATGGCACTTGGTTCATCCAATCTATTTTAGGAAGATTTAAAGACAACTTTTTTTTGTAATAGCCCATAAAAATCTACTATTTGCTTTTTAATTCCATTTTTGTGAAGCATCTCCAGGACTTGCTCACAGGTGGACACCTCATATGAATCTCACACTACATGGCTTTAAAGTCACATGCAGGAGAGCAACTGAAAGATTTGGAACTTCAATGGAAAAATCCCTAGGTGAAATTTGAAGGCCAGTACTATGCAGGAGGCTAGAGAAGGCATTTGGATAGATCCCTCTGGTCTTAAAATTTTAATTCTAGGAAATAATACCTGGCTAGGAGTAAATTAATCAAGACTGAAGTTATGTCAAAAGGTGAAGTTACTGTAGTGATAGTTAATTTTAAAGCTAGTTATCTAGTGTCCCTTCAAAAGCCAAGTGATACTGGCAATAGAGGATATAATGATACTGCAAAACTTAAAGTCTTCTGGAACAGATGAAAGTAGTAGAAGAAAAAGGAAAAGGAGCACAGATGTGACTTCTGAAAGGAACAGTGGCAAAAAAAGAAGGAGCAGAACCTCACAAAATACACAAGCCAAAGTTACCACTTAAGTCTGGGTGTTTATGCCTGTTAGCAGCTACAAAGGGAAAAAAGGAAACCACTTTAACAGAAAACAGCTTGCGCTATATAGCTCTTAGGAAGACATAGCTTTTAGGGTCCGTCCTAATGACACTGACTTCTCTTACCACATGGATGTTTAGGCATTATTAGGCATAGAATTTGAATGCGGGAATGAGCCTTGCAGGACTAACCCTTTCCCATCCTCTCTAGTCAGGGCATCATATGCCGTGAATTGTGTCAGCTGGGCAGCTGTTCAGCTCTATTGTCACCATTCTCTGCTGATACATCATACCTCCCATTTTTTAAAGATTCTTTTTCTCTATTATTCTTTCCTCTTGCCAGTCAGACACATATTCGTTACGCAAAAATAAATATGGTCTGCATATTTTGATTCCATGATCAAATACAAAGTTTTCCAATGAACGAGTGCGTACTGCTTATATGTCTTCTATATTGCAGTGTTTCACAACACTGTTGACAACTCACATAATTTTCAAGGTTCTTAAAAGCAGTTAAAATAATGTTCATACTAGCAATAATTAGCAAACAGACTATATGAATAATCACAGTCATTCCCACAAAGATTTCTTGTTTTCACAGACCAATCCATTACCTGCTTCAATGAACCGTCTTGTTGTTAATTTGCAGGGCTTTCACCCCTAGGTGATGGAAATACCTGCCCTCTTCCCAGTCTCCCATTAAGTATGGTTTTCAGTAATATGTATAATTCATGAGAAAAATTTGTTTGTCAAGCATTCCAGACAGGTCACTTAAATCCTAGATCAATTGATAATGTTCACACCAACATTGCCTGGAATGAAAATAACCCTTACACTGACTTCAGTATTTCCTTTAAACTAATGACTTGGGCTTCAACTTTTAAAGATGCATAGGAATCATTATTTTAAATAAAGATTAGCAACAGAGCTTTTTTTTTTTTAAAAAAAAGCGTTGCTAGTCTGAATGCACTTCTTACAATGCTACCAACAAATACAATGCACTGTCACAAATGCATTCTGGCTTTTCTTGCAGCAGCAACACATGGGAAGCTGGATGAGGAAGACAACTCAGGTAGCTTTTATCTTCTAATGCATCAAGGTAGAATCTATCTGGAACAGTGAAGTTGTCATTCAACATACGTTGAAGGCCTACATGAAAATTTGCATCCCCATTACATCTCCCCTCTGTCCCAACAAGAATCTCCCATCCTGTGCAACTTGAAACGTCATGAGTAAAATCTAAACATAAGTACCCTTGGTAGCAGTTAAAGCCAACTGCATATATCATCTCTTGTAACTAAAGGATCAACTAAAGGATCTGCTTTCCGTTTCCATTATTCTTTTTCTCTTATTTATCTCTATGCCAGCACTGAGTAGAAATACAACATTTCTGTTCAGCATTGGATACTTCATGAAGGAGAAGGCAGGGGAGAGCACTCCAAGAAGTTTGAATTTTTGTATATGGTCTCCTGGACATACTGATGTCAGTGGACATTTTCACAGTGATGTCTATGGAACTAAGGCTCTAACTAGGGCTTAATCTGAAAGAGACAATTCATTGTATTTTGATGCACATTAAGAAAATTCAGAATTTGTGAAAATTATGTATTATTAAGAATTTTACCATCTCACCTTCCCAGCTACACATTCATACTTTAATTGATTCATTTTTCCATTTATGTTTAAAACCAGCAGCCAGTACTCTGGATCCACTCAATGTAAACAAGCCTGAGTACTACAGTGCCCACATATAATTAAAACATAGATATATGTAAATGTGACATTTTAGTGAACAGGTGTAAATATATCAGTCTGCTACATGCTAGCATTTCCTGCTCATAAACATTATTCCCTTATTGCTCTGTGCTCACTGTGCTTAATCCTGCAGGAATTATGATGTTTGTTGCTACATTTTGTAATGTACAGAACTTTATACAAATGTATGCAGAAAGCTGTGATGTTTACATAAATACTTCTCATTAAATGAGTACTGAAAAAAAGAAAGTTTTGCAAATGTTAGACTAAGAGCACCTCTTCACGTTGCTTACTGGAAACCTAAAAATTTACCTTTTTACTTTGGTAATCAACAATTCTTATTGAGCCATACTTTCACAAGCAGCCGGTTGCTGAACTCCCACTCAGACCAGCAGATCCTTTCACATATCGCACTGTTGGGCTGTTTGTACTTAGGTGGAAGGCAGGACAAAGTCGTATCCCTACTTTACTGAGAAGGTCAGAGCCATTGCCATGGACAAGAGTCCTAAAACAAGTATCAGACATGGATAGGGTTCACTTCTGCAGGTGCTGCACTGAAGCCTACGATGTCTTTTCACTTTTGTTTTTTAAAAAGCAATCTGTGTTTTCTTTCTTCAGGTGACAGTTGTGTCACTTGAATTTGGTCACATTAATAGGTAACTGCTTGGTCTAGGTTAGTCACCTAAGCTCCCTCTCTTGTAAATGGAGATAACAGGCACCTCCCCCAAGGGTTAAGCCGCTGTCTTCCCCCCCCAAAAAAGCCTAGGCAAGTGGGATGACTTATACTGAAGAGGTGGTCATCCATGGACTGCACAGGCAGATAGGAGACCTAGCATCAACCTGACGCTGAATTCTTTGTTGTTTAGCGTAAAGATTTAGATGAGGTGATTCCGGCTCCAAGACATTATTTTTCTTCCTCCTTCATACTTTTCTTATATATTTAATAAAAGTCACTTCAAGTTGGCCGCTTGCTATTTTCCTGTTTCATGGAGTCACTACTCATGCAGGTCCATGTGTGCTACACCTTAATATGAGGGTGAGTGAGCTAAACTGTGTGGTCTGAGTCACTGAGGTTGTTAGATGAGATGATCTCTTCTAGCTTTGAAGTCCATCAGGCAGGAGAACTTCAGTAATACCTTCCGTCACAGTGCTGGACCAGCATTTATACAACAGCAGTTCGTAATGATAATGAAGTAAGGAAATATTCAGGTGAGGGATAGATGGATGACTGCTTTCCCCACCTTTACCAGTAAGACCTGCACAAATGCATGACACAGCTGAGGACTTGTAGCTGCACAGCTTCTTGGACACATGAATGATGCGCACGTAGTTATCACTTACTTTCACTGGTGCAGAAAAAAGAATAAACTCATATGAATTGTGTTTCTGACCATGCTTTGAGAAATGAGCAACCTTTATCTTCCAAAACAACTAACCTCTGAACTATTCACATCACCAAGTTCCCATCCATCCAACTTTAACTCCACCTACATGGTTGTATACTTAACACAACCAGCTGTCCTACCTGAGGAAACAGTTTCATGAAATGCTACCTTTGGTCGTGAAACTGTTTTAAGAAATTCCTGAAGCCAGAGTGTCCTTAACTGTGCCTCTAAACTGGAAACTGCCTCAATTGACTACACAAAATAAGCAGAGACTTTAAGGAGAGGCATAGGCATCGTGCTGCTGGGAAAGCCCTGAAAAACCTTGGCTTCTGTTACCGCCAGGAGAGCAAGGGGCATGTGGCTTGGCAGCTGCTGCTGCTGGAGCATCCCCCAGCACTGCATCACTGCAGCAGCTGCAGCAGCAGCAAACCTGGCTTTCACAGAGCTTTTTCTACAAGCAACTCTGCTTCTCGGATCCTCCTCATCCCACAACTGCTCCTTCTTACGACTGAAGTCCTGGATCCTTAATCTCCATTTTGCCCATGCTGCAAAGAAGCCTTGAGCCGGCTCTGCCAGGAAATGATTGCAAAGGCAAAAAATTAAGGGTTTGTTAGGGTGAATGATCAAACATTTGGGGCAGCAAGAATATCATATGCTCGTATATGGGGATACAAATTGCAAAGAGCACATTCATGTTTGTGCTTGATACACAAAATCTGTATTTGCATGAACCAGTCAGGATGGCTGCATGTGACAGACAAGGCAGGTACAAAGGCAGATACTTAAAATTATGCTCTTCATCTGGTGTAAATTGGTATAGCTACCTCCTCTTTAATGAACTGATGTCTGCTTCTACCAGCTGGCCCCGATTTACTTGTATTTTAAGTCTTATGCTGTACTGTTTGTCGAGAATGTTGAAAGCATTAGCTTGATTCTGTCTTGGCTTTTTGACTTCAGTAAACTTCTAGCTAAATGATCATTTAATTACCAAGACCTCAGATCATGCAATTGCTTAATGAGGGGGGATGTGTGGACTTAGATACTCAATTTGTTTCCTGATATCTAAATAAATCTAAGCTGTCTGGTTGTTTATGAAGGAACTGTCCCCTTATTACCAGGAGAGGTAGGCTCCGCAGGGCAGGAGCTATCTTTCTCTTCTGTTTGCCCAGTGGCCAGGCAAATTCTTTTTATTGTGTTTTGGTTGTGCCTAGAGGCTAGGTCATGGATCAGGGCCTCCCTGTGCCAGACACTCTACAGAGGCTTGATAAACAAATGGTTTTTACCCCCAAAGCCTGCTGATTTATATAACTGTCCGGTTACATAAATAACAGTTTGGCTATCAAGGTGTCCTTGTTCCCCAGGGATGTTGTTTATGTCAAATGTTGTATTTAATTGTCCCTATGCTCAGGTGAGCACGTGCAGTGTAAACTGTGCAACATGGACCAGCCTAGTCCCATAATGTAGTCCCTCCTGCTCCCAGTGTGTCAGGAAGCTGGGGGAAAGAGGACGACTATGTCTATCTTAGCAAGTGGTGCAGCACGGTAGAGTGGCTGAATGGGGTGATACAGCTGGTGCTGAGGACCCGGTATCCATGCCATGTGCATTTTAAGGAGGTTTTTTTTAGAATAGCTCTAATGTGCTCTAGCAGTGGAAGAGCAGCTTCTGGTACAGTCTCATCTGAAAGGAGTTCAGTTGATGTCTCTCAGATTGCTGCACTGTTAGAGAGCGGTACATGGCATGGATGGCAAGATTTGCTTCAGAAGTGCGCTGCTGACTCTCATTTAAAGGCTAATCAGATGGTTGTGGAGGTTCTACCCAGCTCAGAATGCAAGCAAGACTTGCCTGGAGATTATACGGTGCCCTTTCCATCCTCTTTAACTGCCTTCTGAGTGAAAAAATGAGGAAAGCACATGCAAAATGGTCAATCGTATACAACAGAGAAGAGCACTCGTTTCCTTGACTGTCTGAAATGGGGAAGGCGGGAGATAACATTTTATTTTACTACAAGTATGCATGTGTGTTTCTTCTAGAAAGGACCTCCCTTCAGCAAAACATGGAGAAAAAGGAGACCTGACCCAAGTAAAGGCAACCTGCATTTCTACAACAGACATGATGTACCACAACATTTTACAAAGAGATATTTTTCATCTTTCTCATTGGAAATACACATGAAATAATTGTGT
This sequence comes from Cariama cristata, assembly GCF_000690535.1. NCBI lineage: Eukaryota > Metazoa > Chordata > Aves > Cariamiformes > Cariamidae > Cariama > Cariama cristata. The sequence continues at coordinate 93,524 of NW_009631479.1, read as the reverse complement.
GTCTGGTGTTAACACTGGCAAGAGAACATTGGCAATCTTCAGAGTTTAATCTGACAATAAGATGATCACGTTAATTCCTAAATGGGTTTAACAGATTAGCTGCACTTTTCCCCCCACGGAAACCATTTCATCTGGCACTATGACATCATTGAAGACTAGATGCAATGTCATATAAATCTATAGAAAGCCCGTCTTTTAAATCTTAGTATTTCTGAAGTTTTTTTTAGTATAAAAAATAGCATATGTGTAGATAAGTAAAAGTTAGCTTTGACTAAGGGAAAATAGTTCTCTATATATTGGCTCTAAACGGAGCATATGTTTGAAAATGTTTTCTTTTTCAACTATCAGTAAAGGAAATAAACCCAGGTTATATCAGTGTTGTATAGGGACAAAATACATTTTCAAACAAGACGGAAAGTTTTTTTCACATAAACACCCTATCTCTCTGCATCCGGAGACATGAAGTGTAAAGAAAGCAAGCAGCCCAAGAAGCCCAATGCCATTCACAATATCTCACATCAAACATAATTCTGTAATCTTTCAAGGCCCTTACCATGCAGTGGTCAAAGTTGGGGTATCCTGCCTTGCCAGTGCTTTTTTTAGACAAGGCCAGATGTACACCAACTCGGGAGAGAACACTCTAAGCATATATCAGGTTTAGATTTATGCCTATAGTTGTATGAGGAATCAGTGGATTAGATTTCAGCTACAGCCTCTTTATTTGGAGAGAAGTAGGTTAAAAACCAGCAGGTGGCAAAATGGCAGTTGCGGAAAGATGAGCCACAAAACTGTCCACAAAAAAATTAACTTGATTCCCTGTTTTTCTCTCATTTTTCAACCCTTTGACCTCTTAGTATTCCAGTCGGCCATCAGAGACCCCTAATGGGATAGATACCAGATACTCTAGGAAGCAGTGGGGCATAGTGCCTGTATTCACTATTTGAAATATTGTGCTCTATGCCCAGCAGGTCCTCAGAGGGCCATCAGGAATCTGAAGGGCTCCTACATTGCCCAGTTAACAGCCACTTGGAGATAGAAATAATACATCCACTGTGAATGGTTTTAGTTTTTCTTTCTAGTTTCTTGTGAGAGGAGCTAAATTCTAGTTCTTTGTCAAATATGCTCCTGAGAAGTTTTTTATGCAAAATGTTATAAGTTTTGGTACATGGCCTGTTTCTTACCTTAACAAGAAAGAAAAACGTCAAAGGGGTCCAGATATCCCATCCAGCACATAGTTTGTAATTTCTTAGTCTTCCTGGCTCCCTCAAAGGTTAGGTCTTTCCACCATTATGGTTTGGTTGGCTAAAAGCATAAGGAAACCATAGACTGATGTTTGGTCTCAGCTTAGGCATTATCCAGTCTCTCGGGTGATAAGCAATCCTGCAGAAATCTCAATAACAACAAATAACTCAATGCTGTATCATAGAGAAACAACTGTGAAGAAACAGAAGGGAGGCAAGAAAATAATGCTTCTAACGTTATTCATTCTGTTCTACCATGTCAGCCCAATTGAGTCTCTCTTCTGTTTTTCCTCACCTGTGCACATTTTTGGAGGTGGGAACTGTTGCCATCTGTCCATGGTAGAGTAAGGCTCATATATAAACTTCATGATAATATCTCCACTGCTGTGGAGTGCATTGAGATCCTTGCATGTTGTGTAAGTTAAACACATTAGCATTACACTTCCTTATCTTCGTTACACATATTAAGGACCAGTCCTGTTTATGCCACATAAACTTGTCCAGCTTTGCTAATCGTATTTTTCTTGTCCTTGTGTGGTCATGGTCAAGGGTAAATATTTGGCTGATATATTGGGTGGAATAAAGGGGTAGTGAGGTGGAACATAACTAAGTAAAATTCCTTTATGAACTTATTTTCATTCAGTATATCATATCCTGACAGAGAAAGTTGCACATTAACCAAACTTGTGACTACATGCTACTTTAATTGTTTTTATTTGGTACTCTGTATAGCCAGAGGCTTTTTCTATGTATTAATAAACATTACATTAATTTTCCATTGTTCCTGGCCTTAAGATATCACAGGTCAAACTGGAGCCTCATGGATCCCAGCGGAAAACAAGACGAAACAAAAATGCCACGTTGCATCAGGAAGTGATGTCAGTAGCTGGAGTTTTCTTCCAAACTTCTGTGTTTTATTTGACTTGCAAAGCTGTTTTCCTCTGCAAACCCATAGGCTTAATACTTGTGGGAAGGACTGAGGACAAACATCTTGCAGTTTTACTGACTATCAATGCATCATTCTTTGACATACTATTAACAATCTGTTGACCTACGTAAAAATTGGAGTTTCAGGGAAAAAGAAAGTGTCCCATGTCTGCTTATCGATAAAATGCTCACGTTGCATAGATACATGAGTATATTGGATCGAGCTGCTCGTAGTTAACACATTCAAGATCCTACTTATTGTCAATATCTGACCCAAAACCAATGATTCATGTTCCAAAGAAAATGCTGCTTTTATATTTTTCCACCAGCCCAGTCTCTCACCACAGACCCAAACTATTCCCCCAACTACTGCTCTACATCTGGGTGACATGAGAGATAATTGCAGGACGCTTACAGTCCTGATAAACTATGGTTTCCCTTGCTCTGCAGACCTTTGAAGTTGCAGACAGTTTCATGATAATTGATAATCTAATCTCTTCCCAGCCTGTTTTTTTTTAAAAGGCTGCTCTGAAACAGCAAGGAGGGGAAATATTACAGCATAAGTATTGATTGCCGCATGCAGAGGTCACTGTGTGCGGATTACACTTTTATCGCAAGGTTCTTGCGAAAGGTGAAGTTTTGGCAAGATCCTAACAATAACTGTGGAGTGCTAGTTAAATACAAGGGGCAGGGGGAGGAAAATGATTTTTTATTCTTAGTACCTCAAGGCTATACACAGCAATTACTATTGCAGAGGCAATAAAGAAGTTGTTAATTACAGGTTTTATACCCTTGTAGCCCAAAGTAAGAATGAAAGGACTAAAGGTTACAAGTGGTACTGAAGAAAGAAAGGACAGAGGAGTTGCTGAAGATTTTTTTTTTTTCCATGTGCAGTGAAACAAGTTACTTAAGTTACAGTGGGATAAGATGTGGCAGAGGGGCAATTTCAGTTTGATGAGAATAAACACTTGAAATCTTACTTAGCGTGTAATTTGCTTTATTTGCCTTCGTATTTTTGCTGTGATTACATGATAACCTAAAAACTCCACATTGACTGCTATCATCCACTGGAGAAAAGCTATTGCATGAGGACAACATGAAAGATATACGTTAGTGTGTCTCAGCTCTCAATATGCTTTGGAGTTATTTTAGTGTCTGAAATTCTGGACAGTGGTTTTGTCAGGGACTCTCTCTGGAAATACAGGAGAAGTAGTAAGTGGAATAGTTATACTTTACAACCATAACAGAAAAAAACACAGACGTAAATATCTGTGTATTTAGCAGAGGCAATTTGTTTGAAAATGAGAAAAGTTTCCATTCCGTTCCGTTGGATGAACTTATCCTTTGTGATAAGTGATATTCATGAGAATTTGTAGTACTGTACAATATGTTAACTAGGGGCATGTAATTTTCTGAATGCTGACAGGGATAAATATATGCGCCTGCACACACACAAAACTCACACATACTTAATGAGAGCAAAATTAAAGTCTTCTGAAACAGGGCTGATTGATTAAAACTCAACAGACCCACACAAATATGAACACTAATACACATGGCTCATAAAGTGCTTTCAGACCACCTCTTTAAAGGGGCAATGCAAACAGTAATTTCTCACCAGCCAAACCCTCCGCTGTGCCAGATGAGAAATGGGATAACTGCTGAGTCAAACGTATAGTTGGCTCCAGGAACATTTCCTCCCTCCTTTGCCTTTTCTTCCCTAGTGTAACACCGTTGCAAATTAGAACTCTTTAACTTTGAGCCAGACTGTATCTCCAGATTACTGGAAATGGCAACATGGTCTAACCTTATCCATCCTCACCCCGCTGGCCTTAAAGAACAGAGTGAGAAGGGCCATCTACACTGGTTTTACACCTTCTGAGAATTCATTCATTCCATTACACTCAGCATGGCTGTTTGTAAAATTGGACTTAGGCAGTGATTTATTTGCAAAAAATCAATAAAGTTAAATTTGACAAGGAATAGGTCTTATAAGCCAGGTGGAATCGGATACAACTGGGAAATACTGTGATACTCCAGCATCCTCCTTTTTAATTCCTCTTTTTGCTCTCTCTTTTCTCTGATCTTTCAGATGTGTGTCAGTGCCTTACTTGTAGGTATCTAGATAATACAGACATTACTACTGCTCTTTCTACTCCACTGTCACCTCTTCTGATCACAATAATTGCTGTCACTAACTGTGAAGAGATCCTGATTTCCAGCAGGTGATATTTCTTCACTCATTCTTCACCCTTCTATTACCTACTTCTCTTGTGCTCCTTCTTATGGTTTCTGCAGAATTCTTTAGACCACCAGGCATCTGAGTTTCCGGAGACTCTTTTTTCACAAGGAAATTAAAAGAAGAATTTGATCTCTTGCCTATAGTTTGGTGAGAACTGTAGCTCGCTGGGAGCCTCTGGACACTTGCAAATCTGATGTTTGAGCATAGTGCATGCACAGGTGATTTGTTCAGACCATCTGCCATGAGTTTAGAGTGTCCTGGATGTCTCTGACTCACTACCCATGCACATCAAAGTTGGTCTGCAACAGTGCTGCACATCTGAGATGGCCTGGAACTCCCAGATGCACTGCGCAAGATCCCTGTGGCTCACTTACCATACCTCTGACCAGGAAGTCCTGAACATACATGTGGATCCTGCTATTTTTAGTCTTTCTCCAATCTCTTTGTTATGATACCATCTTCATTTTCTCTTTCCTCCTCCTACTCCATGTGCTTCCATGTGGTTTCATTTCCTCATCTTTGCTCTCCTCCAGGCTCTTTGCATTTGGGAATGGTTCTCATCCCAGAGTGATGCGAGGAGACACCTGAGTGTAGTAGGACTCCCACATTTTATACAGAAGAGAATAATAAACAGAAAAAAAATAATTAAAATAGCTCAAGAAATCCACTTAGCCTGGGCATGCAAAATCAAATTTTTTTTGATTTTGAGAGCAACATCCCCCTCTTGGATTCTCTTGCACATACTCTTCCACTGCTTGTCTTTCTCTCAGTGTCCCTTTTCTCTGTGTCTGGATTCTTGACTCTCCACGTTTCTACCCCCTACCCGACTCTGCCATTCTGTTTTCCCCATTCTTTTACAGATCATGGACATAGTTTGAATTATCTGAGGGGTAGTAACAAAGGCAACTAAATGTATGCTTTCTGATGGACCCTGATTAGACATTCTGAAGAAAACACATGGCTGCTGTGTCTTTTATCTCAGAGATAGGAATTGCTATGGAAAATTATTAGCTACTATTGTGGCTCATGTCAGAGTCAGGTAAGGAAGCATGCAGTAGCTTTATAAGTTAAAAACTTCCAGAGTGCCTAATTTTCTATTGTCTTGTTTCTGGTCAGAACTTTATCCCATTTTTGCTAGGAATTCTATAAAGCAGTAACATTAGCACACACCTTTCCCCATGACCGAGCTTTTGTGTTTACTTATTTTAAATATGTGACCTTTAAGAAGATGATATGGAGGGGTGGAGGGGTGGGAAGGAAATGCTGCACTTCATCTGTTAAGGCACCAAACATACACTAAATAAAAGGCAGGAGGGGCACACTTTATTCCCTCTTCCTCAAGAGAACTTCTGGATATGTTTATGGTGCTAAAGGTTTTCTTCTTAATTTAACATGAAGGTTGATCCTAGTTTCTTGGCCTGTTTTAATGTCCTTTATTTTCAAAATTAAAGTTTTCTTTCCTGACTTGTTGTTTTCCCTAGCAATGTTTTTATGTCGGTTCATAACACCCTTTCTCATGGGTGCTGTTTCTTCTGTGACATCTGCTGTATGTATGACAGGGCTTTGTTTGATGCAAGTTCAGGCAAATATCTGAGTGGTGAGTAAAAGTACTTTTAAATTTTTCTCCTTTTCCAGAGACCGTTTCTACAGTTTTCTTCACTACACATTTTCTTAACATCTTCAGCAGATCTCATGTCCCCTGCAGATGTACTGTTTCTGCTAGGTTGAGACCTACACCCTTCTTTCAAGGTAAAAATTACAGCCATTTTACATTTACCCTTTCGTGCCTTCAAATGAATTACATATCATCTGTTAACACCGAGTAACATAAGTTGTGGCTGCCCGTCACAGAAAAGTACAAGCAGTGTTGGCTTTATATCCATATCTGAATGAAGGATCAAAAAAAAAAAAAGACTTGAATGAACTTTTTGTGGGTGCAAAGCACAACTTTTGGTCATAATGTACACGACATAGAATTATATACATGTATTAAATATGCATTGAATATCTGTAGTTCAGTCTATTTAAAAATAGCTAAAGTAAAACTATATGAAAAGTCTGGCCTGAATTCAAAAAAAGAAAGAGAATTTGTAGTCCAGTCTGTCACCCTATCCATTAGTAATCCTTTTGTGTCTAGGTATTACAACTCATATGGTATGTAGGATCTGAGACCGCAGAAACTTAGACTCACAGGAAGAGCTGCCGCTGTAATGCCACTGACTGTGTACTCCTATGCTGCTCTTCTTTGTGCTTTGTTAAGCTCTGTGGACAAAATGACATTGTTACCCACCTGTGTCTCCACAGCGTGCTACATCCATGCATGTGATCCGGAATTTTAGTGTTGCGCTTGCTGTATCTTTGTAAATTTAAAATATACACTTGAGAAAGTATCTTACTGAAATCATCTGCCTAGCTTAGGCAAACACAAGTGATGGAAACACTTCAGCTTCCCTTGACATAATTTCTTAAATTTATAATTTCCTGTAACAAAAGGGTTTATAAATATCAGTCTGTAACTTGGGCTACAAAGACAACATCTGACTTTCATTAACTATGAATTGATGATTATGTGGGCTAAATTTTTGAATAATGTAAGTGTACAGTTGCAAGGACAATTACTATTTGCTGATGCAAATACAAGACAGCTATTGACAAACACTGTTAGCCTTTGCATCTGCAATTGAGACAAATCCATGGCCAAAATGATCGGGCATTTTGTAATCTAGTGTATGCACATCAAGATGATATGAGTGATCCATACATATAACAGAAACTAGAGTGTGTATGAATTTGCCTAGCAGACTAGAGTTTCAGATTACTTTCCTGTATGACTTAGGATGGATTTGCTGTGTGTCTTTCCTGTGTAGTTGCACTGGAGGCAATATGGGTCCAGAAAACTTTTGCATGCTAAAATGAAATAGATATGTGACTATGGAGTTATTTGTAATTATGGATAAGGTTGATTCTTCCCTGAGAAATCCCATTTATGTTCTTCAGAAACTACAGTGGTAACAGATAGTTTAGGATGATCACAAAAGAGAATTTTGCCGTTATTTTGTAAGCAGACAAATAAGATCTATATAAAGCTTAAATGAGAAGTAATCAAGAATTTGCCAATCAATAGCTGATTCTTAGCTCATCAAAAATTTGTTTTTTTAAGCAATAAGAACCGCTTGAGGCTTCACATGTCATTCTTATTTCTGTGGACAACATGGGCCACCTAGTCCCAACATACTCACGGTAATGCTTCCTGCAATATTCAGCAGAAAAACGTAGCTGGGAAGAAAATTGTGTATTTCACTCCTGTCTGTTATTCTCTATTTCATGTAGCAACATGATAAGGTTCTGCCCCTCTGGAGGATTTTATTCACACTACCTTCACTCTCTTTTCCTTCCCTTTCATCTTCTTTCTCACATCTGATTCCTTCCTTCATGCATGTCCATAAGGAAAGGGGATTCATTACCCTGAATATCCATGTTCTGATCTGTAAGGGGCTTGGATGCCTGTGGACGGTGTGAGATGCACCGAGGAACGGCCGCCTTCAGAGCGACTTCCCTAAAGCAGAGCACGAAGGAAATGCTCTGTGGGGAATAAACTCAGGCTGACCATCCCAAACTATTACTCTAATACTAAATTCCTTTTAGTTTATCCTGCATCTTAAATAGGTAAGTAGAATTGATGTCATTTAATAGTCAGGGTATTCATAGGAATGACCTACATATAAAGGACACAGTCTGTAAACAAAATTGCATTTTGTTCATTAGCTACAGTACAAATCAATTCTGGGTAACAGAGACATCCTAATAAGACATTTTTTTTTTTGGTACCTCTATCATCAAGGTGAACCTTAAAATAGTTGTGTAATATACATATATAATAATAAATTATCAACTGTACAGAGATAATCTGGATCCGTTCAGAAACATCCAGCTGCTACTTATAAAAAGGATGTTCTGAGGATTATGAATAGGTCACATATTTAAAATTGTGTTACTATACTAGTGGGCAGAGAAAACAGATCTACTTATACCTTCTTCACTGGGGTTATTCCTAAATACAGTGTGCAACATACAAGAAGGGTACTCCCTTGTATTTTGTAGGCTTGGAAATGTGAATTTCCAAGAGGATTACACTAGGGATTTCTGTAATTCATTTTCCTCTCTGACAATGACTGGCATGTATTCACAAGTGAGTGTTAAATGTGATAAATTTGTAAGCTAGATTCCAAGCCAATCAATTAGCTACATGAAGGCTACTAATCTTGGATTGCTTATGCTCTGGATATATTTCTACCAGCTCTGCATGAACTAACAATGTGTTAAATGGTGGAAAACCAACGAAACACATTGTGGTGATCGCTATGAAAAATATGCAGTCTATAGTCTGAGACAGGTCAGATGAAAATGCATCTAGAGATTAGCAATGTCGAATTCCTCAGATAGATCAATGAGACTATCTAATATTGATGTGGGTTAGAGGAAGCAGCCTAGCAGAAAAGGGAAACTTTCAGGACTGTTATAAACAAAAAAAAAAGGTTCAGGAAACTCTGGCAGAGTAAATGGACAACACACATCTGGGCAAGAAAGTCAAGATCTAATCGCTCAATACATGAATCGGGAAGGGGAGAATTCAGAGGAAAATGTTAAGTGTAGTGTGTGTATTAGAGGTTTTGAAATAAAAGGCTCACACAGACATAAAAGAAATTGCATTGGATGAAGTCTTCCTTTTCAAAAAAAAAAGCTGGAAAATCTGGATATCCCCAGAATCCGACATACTACCAGTTTTAGAATATAGATAAATCACGCCTAATCAAAAGCAGTAAGGTAGAGCAAGTGGTTGGTATATTTACCTGTTTTTCACTGGCAGCATTTATTTTTCAGAGTTGTGACATCTTTGTAGTGGAAGAGAGGTGATTCAGAGGCCTCGGATGGGCTACAGAAGGTTTCACTTCTCGGTCACAGTTTGAGACCAGCCTGGGTTTTCTGAAGCACACGTGAAAAAGCAAATGCTGCTACCCTTGCATAAGGGTGTGCAGTTTGCAACAGCCATGCAGTTTTCACTCTTTGCCCCATGTGAACAATCCCATCCCAGATGAAGCCCACTCTTGTTCCTGAAACCCTCCTTTTCCTGCATCTGCTGCACCCATAGCCTGGCCATTTTCAGACCACTTCATAGTAACTCACACCACCCACCGCTTTTAATTGGAAGTGAAATAAACCAATACTGAAATGAACCAAAGGCATTAAAGAAATTACAAGCAGTTGCTTGTAATTGCAGCTTAGTGAAAGAGAGATTGCAATTTCTGAGCGGAACGAGGAACCAAACCAATAGACGGTGCACTATCAAATAGCCCAAAAAGGAAGCGTTGCTTATGGGACATCAACTCATATTTATCTGTCAGCAGTGAAAACACAAGAAGCCTTGCCCTTTTGAAATGTAAACAGAAAATTATGCCTCCAACAAAAACCCAAGCCATTAAAAAGGCAGCTTTTATTCCTTCTCATAATGTTCAGGAACATAAGGCAGTAGCGCTGATGTGGCTCCACAGCTGTTGCCAGGGGAAAGGAGGAATGTAGCCTGCCACATCTGGGGTGACATCTTTGAAGAGGCACTTAATCTGCAGTGCTGAGGTATGTTAAGCCTCTTTGCTTTTCTTTACCAGTTCTCAAGCTAATACTACTCCTGGAGAGCAATGCTGATTTCAAGTCAATGGATGAGATGAAAGAACAATTAAGGACAGTGATGCTTTATGCATTGTGGAAAATATAAGGTCAGGACAATAGCATAATTCCTTGATCACTCCGGCAGAAGATTTACTTTGCCACACTTTAAAGTTGTAGGTTCCCGGCTTCTAAAACAAAAATGACAGGAATTTTTAATCACTGAGTGTGTGTTTTGTGAATTGAAGGGGGGCATTGAAAGACTGGAAAATAAAAGGTATCTGCTGCTATTACACAGATGTGTTTCTATTGGATCAAAGCCTTTTCTTCTCTGTAGCTCTTCAGAAACAATTTGCCAGTATTGCTAGGCAGGCATTACACAAAGAAAGACATCAGGTAAAGAAACACAAGAGAAGGTTTAATAAGTAAGAATGCCTTTATGGCACTATTCCCATTTTCTAATAATTGAAAAACTCAGAAGTCAGACGTTTTTGGTGGCTGCTTAAAAAAAAAAGAAAAGGAAAAATAAAAAGGAGAGCGAGGTGAGAGAGAAAGAGAAGACAGAAATTCTGATCTTAAATGTCTAGCCCAAACTTTTCTGTAGTTCGGGGAGGGTAGCATTTATTCCAAAAGCAGAATACAAGGCTGAGTCTTAGAATAGGGTACCCAGATATTTCAGTCTTCAGATGACTGTGCTACACTGAAGTCTGGCTGGATGCGCTGTGCTAAATGCTGAAGCATGGAATCAGGATATTAAAATTTAAAAGTGAGCATTGGACTTTAAATAAATGTTCTTTTAGCATTGAAAAGAATATTTTTTATTTCATGTTGAATGGTGAAATGACTTTAACTTTTATTTTTGAATGTTTTAGGAGCTTTTACATCTGAGTGTATGATACCTAGACATTACTACCCAAGTTATGAATCTAACTTTATATACGGATGCCTGGGTATGTGTATTGGCATAAACACATATATCTACTTGCATACAGACACATACTCACACACAGTTCAGACTTATTTTTCCAGCATGAAATTTTGCCCTTCTCATGAATGTGAGCCTTTAGTACTAATTGGGAGTGCACTATGTGCAAGTATTATTGGGAGAACATGTTGGTCAGTTAAAAAGAAATCTCACCAAAATAGAAAAACTGAGAATGAGCCCAGACTACCACTTTGGATCAAAACTCAAGAGTATGTTCAGTGATGGACCAAAACTCATGGTTCAGCCCAGTCTTTTTACTAAACAAACATAAAAAAGCAACAAAAAGCCTGGTCCTGTTCACAGTACTGAAAAATTACTCTGTTTATAGCAAACATTTCAGACCAGAAATTTCAGAAATTTCTAATTGCTGTACCTGATTTGAAAAGGAAACTAATCCCAGAAAGTCAGAGCAGTAAACTGTTTTTTCATTTATAAAAAAGTGTCATTGAAAATGTGTAGTACAGACCAGAGGCTACGGTAAAACCTCAAGAGAGTTTTTAAGCATGCTGCTCCTGTCTCTGATGCGCTATGTGACTGTGGACAGGTCATTCAGAGTTTGATCCAAAACCCATTAACGTCAAGAGAAAGACTCCCATTGACTTCAGTCATCTTTAGATTGGGATCTGTGTTTCTGCCTCTCACCTGGATGCTACTAATTTTCATTGTGTGTGTTTGAAAGCTGGAGTCTTTCTGTGCTTCAATATTCTCAAGTCCAAATGGTCTGTGAAGGGACAGCCTTATTAGTATTGTCTATGATAACATTTTAGTACATAATCTTATTCAGAGACCTAAAAAGTTAAATAATAAAACACCATATGAAAGGTTTGTAAGGATGTGCTAGGAAAAACAAAAAAGAAAAAAAGTCATATTTATATCTGAAAAGTTGTTAAAGATCTTCCTAGGCTTAAGGGCAAAAGTCAGTCATTTTTTCTGTGGTTGTGGTAGGATTTGTGCATTTAAAATGCTCTTGCTCTGTGGCTGTGGGATGGTGTAGGAGAATGGAGAAGGGGAGCATTGGATGAATGATACAAACACCATGTCAGTACTTTGAGTTTTTGGGATGTGCGTCAGGTTTGCTGAACTGGTACTCAGTGTCCATTTCTCAATAGACCTTTCAGTTATTTCTTTTGGTACAGTTTTCTATTGATACTGTGAGATCTAATTCAGTATGGAATTCACAGGAGTAATTTCTCTCCTATTTCATGATCTTTAGGACATTTTTCTCTTTTTTTGCGCTTTGGCGTTCTCCGCTGCTCTCTAGCTGGAGATGAGTCCAAGTCCATTCCCTAAGACTGTAGTACCTTCTGCTTACTATGCCAGTTGAAGACAGTGGCCCAGATGGAAACCACATGTCTAAAACTGGTAGCAAGTCGTGACTCTTGCCCAAGAGTTTTCTTACTGTAATGTATGCTCAGCCTCAGTGTCATGTGAGGCTGGTAGGAATTTGTTAATCATATCCAAGAGGTAATTTTTTATATTATTAGTTCACTTATGTTGCCAACAGGTACAGAAAGCAGACAATTCTGTTTTCAGCTGTTTCTCACAAACAGCAAGAAGGAATTGGATCACCTCAGTCACCTCAGATACTCCCCTCAGCAGTGAAATAAAAGATGAATCTGTACAATCAGTGGAACTTTTATTAAAATGTTCTGCACAAATAAATCTTTTATATCTGATACCTTTTGAATTTTCTAGATATTTATAAAAGATAAAATAATGCTTTAAAATTCAAAGAAGTAGTCAATGCTATTTTACCAAACATTTTACCAACATTTTACAGTTGATGGGACAATTGTACATTTTAGGAACTACAGAGCTTTACATGTTACTAAATCCAGTGCTAGGAATATTCTTCAGACACTGAACTATTGGTATGCAACAAAGTTAAACCTTACTGTTTTTACTCAGGATCTGGAAACAATTCTATTTTTTTGTGAAAAGATTTGACCCAAGAGCAACTGACAGAGCAGTAAACTAGAAAGATGTCTGTCTACTGTAGTACTATTTGGTGACAAACTTCCAAGAACTTGTAGGGCTGGGTGCATATATAAAATCTGTTCATTCTTAAGCATCAGGCTTACTAATGGACCACCTAGAGCTGCTTGGATTTCACTGGATAGGAAGAGTTGCTTTTCTGATGGTTTTCAGTGTTCTAGCCAAAATCAGAAACAGCAGAAATATATTCAAAGAATTGTAAAGCCCAGTCAAGTCAAACTCTACAGTGACAAGATACTTCAGAAAAAGCTCATGTTTATGTGAGTTACATAAAAAGGGTAAGCTGTAGACCTTTATATGGAAATCCTTTTGCTTGATCACCTTTTTGCTCTGTAAATTTCTGAACAAGCTTTGTTCTAGTGACAGCTAATGACACAGACCTAACAAGTCAGAGCACTTAGAAAAAGCAGAGGAGAATGAGTTTGACCATGTCTCCCATATCTTCATGTCTCCTACATCACAGATGTCTCTCTGAACCACCAGCATTTTGGGTGGACAGATTACCTTCCTTTTCTTCTTCCCTACCTTTGAAGGCCTTCTTTTTGTCCCTATGTGGGAAAGGTAAAAATTGTCACCTTTTCCCCATTGTCAAGAACCAGTGGAGCATTGGGTTTGTTGTTCTATTTTGATAATTAAGTGGACAGCTGGAAGAAGTAAAAAGACTTTAAAAAGTCATACGTTAGGTACGTAAAACAAGGTGGGTGGGTGGGTGAAGGAAGCAGCAGAGCAGGACTAGATGGGAACTGTGAAAGATTAGAAAATGAAATGGCTTTTGGCTCTGGGAAACGCCACATCTGAGTGCTGGTCCCAGCCTGCCTGTGGTAACTGGCTATGCGTATAGAACATTGCCGCTTTAAAAATCTATGTACAGGTGCTGCGTCTGTATGGACAAATTATTTTCTATAATTACCCATATTCTTTTAAAGAAAAGATCCCCAGGAGTCCCTCAGATGATCACACAGTAGAACGACTGAGCCACACAACGCAGCATCTCCCTCCCCAGAAGCAGGCATTGAGGTGAGGTGAGCTGAAGCTGCCCCAGCCACAGCAGGTAGCTCAGCACACTCGCTTGCCTAAAGTGTAGATGTCTGAATGGATACCAGTTCCCTCCCCCCTTCAAAATATCACGCCATCCCACCGCTCTGCATGTGATAGCTTGCCCAGCTGTACCCTTTTATGCCTCTTACAGACAGTTACACAAAAGCTTGGAGCACTAAACATTAGTTCTGCTTCCAAATTATGCACATTCTCATTAAAATATATATATATACACTCACAAAGCCTATAACTGGAAGCCCAACTGGACAAGCTGTCAGACTATGAGCAAATTTGGGAATTACACACGTGAAAACAGAACAAAACCCAAACTGCCACCTTCGGAAAGATGTGGATTGCATTCAAGCATAGTGGGCTAGAGCAATCCTCACTCTCAATGTATCTGTCCCAAGACAATTGGAGTTCCTCTTCATTTTACACTGCTATGACTGAGATTAAAAGAGACCAGAGTGTTACCCTTTGCTTTTAGATGCTCGTACCCAGTGCCTGTAGCTTACTGCACATGTACACACATGCACACACATGCACACACTCACACAACCCTCTCTGATGTTCAAGGCTTCAAATTTATTAGCCTTGTGTAACAGTTATAACCAACAAATACAGTAAAGCACTAAATAGCAATGTTGAATAATAACAGATTAAGCTAGTCTAATATTTTATGCCTTTCCACAAAGGCAAACCAGCCTGGAAATGCTTCTAAAAGTGCAAGTGTAAACATGAATCTGACCCTGAATAGTCACAGAATTTGTAAATAGCTTTTTAATAACCTTTGTCACTCCTGTGCCTTCATCAGGAGACAATTACACAAGTCCAATGGTTCTAAGTGCGTGGTGCTCTGAAACAAGCTCTGGAATGGCATGCACTATATAACTTTCCTTTCAGTCTTCTAATTCTTCTTCCTTCTCCTCTTAAACTGGGAAGTGACGGACACACTATATGCTTCCCAGATATACTTGATGGTTCAAAATATTTTTGGTGATCTGTATAAATATTTTGATTTTTACCTAGTTCAAGCCTCTAAACACGCCACTGTATGAGACTGGAATCTTACTTGAGATCCTGCAGTACTGTATCAGGGCAAGAAAATGGAAACCTATCTATACTGATATATGAAGCCAGACTCTAATTAATCTAATTCTAATGTCTCAATAAAATATTTTGTGGGACCAGGTATTTGGAAATTACCTGACATTCAAGACTCTGAGTTCCCATCAATTCAAACCCCTTTGCCCTGTGAGGAGAAAACAGTTGAAATTAGTAATAAAAAGAGACTTCTCTGCTCTGCAGATTGCAGTGTGCTATGAAAATACCCTAACAAATATTAGATGAACTGGTTCAGAGACTAGGAGCTGGAGAGCTAGGCAGGTCTGTATGAGCTAAGGCAGTTTTGCAGGTTGTCTTTGGCAGAAAAGTTTTTTGACCCAAGATAGATCATTTAAAGCTAGCTGGGCTATCTCTGTGCTCAACTGCAGAAAGCTGGGGAGATTTCATTTCACATAGATTAGCCGACTATGGTATGTACACTGTTTAAGCTAAATTTTTACAGCACTCTTATGGATACAAATAGATACTCTGAAGAGATCATTTACCCACTCTCTTTTAGATGTCTATATCTGGATGAGATAAACCTCACCCTTTTCTCTCCACTGAATGTAGAGGGCTTAGACTTCTAGCTTTGAGATAGACATCTACATGTTAAAGTCTAGTGTAAGGGAGATAAATCCCCATCTCTACCTTTTCAGACAGCTAGAAAAAAACATTCACTTCTCTTGGTGCTGTGCTAATTCTGAATCCGAAATGCAGCAATGTAATCAGAAGCCTAAACTCATACGCAACAGAAATGAGCATAGCTGAATGGTTGTCGTGGCTTTGTCTCCCTCTGATGGTTGGACCACATGAATCTTTGGGGGTATGTAATCTCATTAATATACAAGACATTTAGATCCATATACCTTTGGGTGTACTGCTGAGGAACCATGTAGAAATCCTGCATTGCACCACCATACTAGCCTAATAAATGACCAAAGCCACTTCGTGCCAGAAAACAGTATTAATTTGTTAAAAATCTCAATATTTGAGATCTTTTTACAGATAGTGACAAAACTATCTGAAAAATGAACTACTGCCTTCCCTCCCCCCTTTTAGATTCAATCCCCCATTTTGCTCACTGAAGAAGTGTTTACCACAGCAAAGGTGTTCAGATATATGAATGGTGATTGAGCTCTGAACTCAAAACCAACTCTAGCATTGGACCTCATTTTGCCCTGTACTAGTCTGTAAGTCTGAGAAGCCATTCCACTTGGGCCATCTCTTTGGTAACTCTGCCAAAACCACATACAGAAGGTGTCTGTGGTTTCCACATTAAGTATTGCAGTCCAAAGCTGCAGAGCTGTGTATAACAAACAACGTTGTGTCCTGAGATTAAAAGACTTCAGCAATTTGTTAATGTAACCGCTGATATTATTTCTAAAGCCTAGAAAAGAGCATTCATTAATCAAATGAAGACTGTCATCCTCCAATGACAAGGCTTAAAAAGCCAAATCTTTTTACAAATGTTCAGAAGAAGACCATTAACCGTTAGCAAGCAGGAAAGAAGGCTGTCATCTTCCCCAAATCCTGGCTCATATTTCAGTCAGCAATAAATAAGGCATGGTGAGCTATTTGCTTTTAACAAAAAGTAAACACTAAATTGCAGGTTAATAAAGTGAGATGAGGGTCTAAACCAGATATAATTCAGGAAGAAGGAGTTGCCCAACACAATAAAAACAAAGAGAGATACCTTAATGTAAATCAATGCCCAGAAATTAGTAAAGCCAGTTAGAAGAAGGTCAGATACCTAATACAGTGTGCAGATTTCTCTCTATAGTGTGCACTAGCTCTGTGTTTCTTTCAGTCAGCTAGTTTGAACCCTTTTCTAATCTCACAGCTACTGAATCTTTCCAATTCTACTAAAGGACCTACATTTTCTTTGCTCAGCATTTGAATTTATTTGCATTGGGTAACATAGGAGGGAGGAGTCTGGTCTCATGTCTATTAAAAAAGAAGATACACGTTGCATTTAAGCTGTATCATTAACTTCTCATTATTTCCACCAGTTTGTGTGGTGGTGACTTGGGACTTTTCAGCAATTGGCTCCATACTAATGCAGAAGCAAAAGTGAGTCTGTGTACAAGGAGTGAAACAAGTGCATCTGGCCCATGTTATACAAAAATTAGTAAAATAATTCAAAAAACTTGTATGTTTTGTACTGTAGCCCACTGTGTATTGGCAAGACCTAGATTTTCAGAAAAAGTATGAACAGTTTTAAGGGCTTTAATTCACTCTCTGATATTGACCAATGATAATGGAAAGTTTGGAATCACAGAAATTAGGGAGGGAAGAGATTTATTTGACCTCTGCACTACCTTTTCCTCACACTGCTGAACGGTTTGATATAGAGGGAGTTCCAGTCAGTCTCATTTTGATTTTTGTTACTTACATTGGGGGCTATTTCCGTGTCAGAGTTTCTTCACCACATGTTCACATTGAAGCCATCTAAACAAGTCTCAGCGAAGCTGATGAATTTTGCAAGTTTAATTTTCTGGTAGATCTGTTACTTTGTACTATGTTGAGCAAAGGCACATGATAAAAACTATATTGGTCACCAGTACTCTTGACAGCTCCTGTGCTCTGCTCTGCTTCCCCCTTCCCAGTGGTCCTTCTAATGGTGTTCTCCAATATCCACATCAGGAACTGCTGCACTGGCTCTTTTGCAGGTCCATCCAGTCAAGCACATGGTCTGAAACAGTGGTCAGCAGCAGAAGCTTCAGAGAAATGTACACGAACCCTGCAATAGGGTCATAATCTGATCTCTCTGAATCTCACCTTAATTTTTTACCTAAGAAGAAGGTAATCTCAAGCATGAAGTTTATCTTTTATTTTAGAACATAAGTTGCAAAATTAAATTACAGGGCTGGATAGACTTGTTATCCACCAAGGTGTTTCTCTTCTGGGGACTTTTGCTGAATTCTTGTCCCCAAAGACTTTCTGTTGCTTTTAGTTGAACCATGTTTGGCGGAGCAGAGTAGTCTTCATAAAACCTCATCCAGTCTCCTCCTTTGGGGAAGCAGTTCAGCTGGAATTCCTTGTTTGTCTCCTGTGTTGACTCAAGAGTCACTAAGTGTTTTGTTTGTGGGCTTTGGATAAGTAGGTCACTTTCATTTTTTCCGGAAGGAGAGATTGCTGACGTGTGGATAAAATAGGTGGATATAAACTTTGCACTTATTGGCATCTGCAGCAAACAGAAAATATATAGGGCTTGAGAGGATGCCTTTTGAAAGGCTATAAAGTTTAATATGTTCGTTCAAAATTTATTCCTAATATCTCTCTTCAACAGTTTGAGTTTTTTGAAATTTATTTTTGAAACTATGAGAATTATAGCAAAATATTAATTTCACTATTCTAATAGACTATAATGATAAATAAGCTCCTTTTCTTTGTTGAGTAAAGATTTTATGAATAACATTTTTTAAAAGCCACACTTGAATTTACTGCATTGAGGAATCAGACAGTTAGAAATAATAAAACCAGGCTCACTAGAGATAAGTCTGGGGGTAGCACACCAACGTTTGAGGGACGGTGTGCTAGCAAGGTCCTTTGGCTTGCCGTCTCAGTGGAGGTAGGGGATGGAGATCCATGCAGCAGCAAAGGCACAAGGGTTATCGATGTGTTAGAAACCATGGAAGCACCAGAGAATGATCATGTAGGAATTAGGGCTTCTCCCCCCAAAATGGTAGTGGCATCAATAACCCAACTGAAGTGCATCTGCACCAATACCCGCAGCACAGGCAACAATCAGGAGGAGCTGGAAGACATCGTGCAGAATGAAAAGTATGATAGAGTTGCCATCACGGAAACATGGTGGGATGACTCGCACAACTGGAGCACTGCAATGGATGGCTATGAACTCTTCAGAAGGGACAGGCAAAGAAAAAGAGGTGGTGGAGTAGTCCTGTATGTTAGGGAGAGTTTTGATTGTCTAGAGCTTAATGATGGTTGAGTGTTTATGGGTAAGAATGAGGGGGAAGGCCAACAAGGCAGACATCATGGTGGGAGTCTGCTGTAGACCACTCAGCTAGGATGAAGAGACAGATGAAATATTCTATAAGCAGCTGGGAAAAGTCTCACAATCGCTAGCCCTTGTTCTCGCGGGGGACTTCAACCTACCAGATGTCTGCTGGAAATACAGTACAGCAGAGAGGAAACAATCTAGGAGGTTCTTGGAGTGTGTGGAAGATAAATCCCTGAACACAGCTGGTGATGGAGCCAATGAGGAAGGCGCTGTTGTTTGTGAAGAGAGAAGGACTTGTGAGTGATGTGATGGTTGGAGGCTGTCTTGGGCATAGTGATCACAAAATGATAGAGACTGTAGGTAACCTGGTCTTGTCATTTGCCATCAACGCTGCGAAAAAATATTGATATATTTTCAGTCTGAGTGTGTCTAACTACAGCTTCCAAGCTTGGAATACTGCTTTATTTTTTTTGTTGGATATCGCTTTATTTTAACAGTAGTTTATTTTTCTACAAAGTTAGCCTGCTTTTGCCAGTTAATCAGGACACACCCTTCCCCTATCCAACCCTTATTTCTCTTTCTCACTTTCAGTCTTTGTTGACCTCTTCGATTACATATATTACCATGTACTGTGTCCATTCATCTGCTGTCCTCCACACCACCTACACTCAGCATCCCTAATTCACCTCTTTTCCTGTGTGAACACAGTGCATGAGCCAGCCTCTCTGTTCCAGTGAAGTAAATCTCTAACTGATCCTCAGCCAACTGCTGCCTGCAGTTTCAGTTTTTCTGCAAGGTCCCAGACACTGGCCAGAGGCAACCTGTTGTCCGCTATGTTGCAATGGAGCATTGTGCTGAGCTTTGGATTATACTGCAAGACACTGCAAGAGAGGACTTCTATCAGACAAATGGGATGTGAGCGATTCCTGAGCAACATCTGCTCCTCCATCATGTTATTTTCTGAACAAACGACCCCATCAAGGTTTCTTTTCTTTTCTAAGCACTGTTGCAATGTTGCAACCTACCAAGCAGTGTTGTAACCTACCAAGAACTAAAGCTTTTTGTCTCCGTCCATGAACCCGTGTTGTGTGAATTGCTGGTCTCTGAATATGGGGCAAAACAACCCATTGAGTTTTCAGGCTTCTCTGCTCTGCCTTTTATAGAGACTAAACTCATTCTTTGCTTGCTTCAGGATCCAGAGACCATCAAAGTAGCCTAAAACCACATCCCCTCTAATCCTCTTTGGTACAGTGCTGATTATGGCTCAATATTTACAGAGTTTCAACTGCTGAGTGGTCAGGATGCGAGAGACTCAATGTTGAATATGGCCAGACAGGGAAGAAAGAGAAGTTTGAAAAGGCATAAAAAGCAGTGGAAGTCAAATGACATTCTTTCTATGTCTCCTCCTCCCTTCATGTGCTCACACAGATTTTGCCTTCTTAAGCACTTTTCCACTGACTTTTTTTTTTTTTCCCTTTCCCCTTTTTATTTCTCTCTGTATATACTGAGGGGAAAAAAGAGGTACACAGCCATTTTTACGAGAATGTTGACTGAAGGTGGTCACCATCTGTGCAAACTGTCTGAAATTGTGACTTCCTCTTTGCCTTCTTTTCCGTCAGAGAGAAAAACTCACTTCTTAGATAATCCAGGGAATATTATTATCCATCACCCTCACCACAATCCTTCCCCTCACTGCCCCCCTTCACATGATTGGCATTTTCCAGTCAAAACATGCCTCTCTCTTGCCTGAAAGGGCTTCTTTAATAAAATAGACATCCTGTTTAACATTTTAGGAGGTGACTAGTTAGCACCAGAAGCTCTGATGTGATTATTTGGGTATTGAAACAGAGAGGTCTAGCATGGTTGTTTAATTAGCACAGCAAATAATTAAATTTACCACTTATTTACAGGATACAGAATTTGCCCCTCCTCTTCCTTACTCTCCCTTCCTCCACTGCTGCATGTTAGACCTTTAAGAACCTAGCAGATGACGTCTAGACCCATAAAGTTTTGCAGTTTAACATAGATATATATTAAATTTGCCTAACTAAAACTGGGCAAACCTCTAATGTTTGTCTCTTATACTAAGGCTTTTCCAAGTACAACTTGTCTGGTTGGAGACAGCACTGCCCCAGGTGCTGTCATTCCTCACTAACTGAAGGTTACAATGCATTCGTATGGGTGCTTCCTAATATACTTCAAGAAAAATCAATGGGCTGAGCTCAGCCCCCCTGGTTCCTGCTAACCCGGCTAATTTTACCTGAAAAGGGTTTTGTAGCTCTGCCAGCAAAAATGAGCTGATGGTGGTCTATGCCAGAGAGGTGCAATAAGGGTGCTGAACAGTGGGAAAGGACATAATTATCTGCACAGCTGCTGGTGAAATGGACCTCTGCCTATAGTCTTAAGACTATAGACAGACATCTTCTGGATTTATCTGTGCCTACTGAAACAGTCACTACCCTCCCTAGCATCTTGTTTCTGTCCACGTGGGATCTGGCAGCCCTTCAGATGGGCTCCCTAGCCCAGCCCTGGCCAAAGGAACCAGATGAACTTCAGGGGAGTGTTCTGCCAGCTCTTCTGTTTGAAACAAGGCAAAGTCTGGCAACCCTGAGAAAAAGAGAAGCGGGGAAAACAGCCTGTTCAGCTTGTATTGATTACTGACAGAACTGAGACTACGGTCAACTGGTTTAGCTGTGTTTAGATTAGGGGTTTACAATAATTTACCTGCAATATTTGCTGTTTGCTAATGCAGGCAAATCCCCACAATGCATGCTGAGTTTGGAGATCTCTGTCACTGAAAATGATCCTGATCTTAAATATGCTTAAAAATGGTACTTAAATTTATTTTCAGCCTTCTGTAATTTATTATCACCACTATTTTTACATTTTATCATACCAGTGCTAACAATGCCTTTCACACTTCTATAGTAACTTCCATGTGCAATTTTATAAATTCTTTTACTGCTATACATCAGCTTGACTCCTCAAAATGCTGTGGGAGTAGGGCATTGTGGTTCTGGATCTTGATGTGAGTTAAGAGAATAACCTAAGCAGATGGAGTTGTAACATCCGATCAAAGAAAAGTTCTCTGAAGGAGAAAGTTACAGAGACAACAGGGAGGCTGGTTGAATTTGTGGTCATCAGGTTCACTCTGTGATCCTCTTTCAGGCACTCTTCCTAAATCAGTCAGATGTGTGCAAAGCTGCCGCGGCACAGTGAGGAACTCCCTGCAAAATCAGAAATGAACATTTGAGATTATATTTTTGAAGCATGATCTTTCCATTTTATGGGGCAAGGTTTCTTGTCAGTGCCTTTTCCTCAGATAGAAGTTATTTTTTTCTTTAAGGTTCTTAATTTTCCTGCTTCATTCTGAATTCTTGGCAAGTGCTAATGGCTATTTTAGCAAACCAGTTCGACCTCTGTGGCTGAAAAGGTAATTTTCAGTGTAGCATTTAAACAAAAAAAGTTATTGTAAGTCTTGAAACTCACAACATTCCTCTGTTCTTTTGTAGGTGAGATTGCCCTGTTGTTACATTAAGAAGGTGGGACTACAACCAGAGAGTAGGACTCCTGGTAGACCTTTCTTAACAGCACCAGAACATCACAGGCTCTCGGATTGTATGGCCTCCTGTACCTGCGTCAGCTAGTCAGTCAGATGAACAAATAGCCTCCTGGACTGACGAATCTGATTTTACTACATTAACCGTGCAGAAGAGGGACAGTAGAACTAGGCGGCAAACGCATGACAAAGGGAAATTGTGGGAATGTCTCTTTTAAATACAGTAAGTCTCACAAGTTTGAACCATGTAATTTAGAATTTGGAACATGTGGGTGGTGTGTCATCTGCTGTCACTCTCATTGCTCAGCAGTGCTGTTTGAACCAACAGTGTGTTTTTTTGAACCAACGTACTTTTATTCCCATCACTTGCTCAATTTTTCTCTAGGAAGAGCCACTACTGTGAATCCTCTCACCTACCTTGTGAAGCGCAGATGCGTTCTCATTAGAGTAAATCAGCATCACTTAGCAGCATAAGTGAAGCTTGTAAAAACAATGGTCTTGTTTTGCTTATCCTGATGTAAATCAGGATCAAGCTGGCTGACAGAAACAGATTTATACTGATGCAAAACTGAGGTAAGATCAGAATCAACCCAACTGACTTAAAGTATATTCTCCTGTGTTGAGGGCTATCAATGACAAGTTTTACGTTTCATCTGAATTAATCTTTAACTGCTTGCTTGCTAGACAAGGAGAACAAATAGTCATTAGTCTTTTCATCTCAGCAAAATATGACACTGGCTTGAACTTGAAAAGTGTGCTGTAGCATTTTATGTATGCAAAGTCAAAGCATCCTACCCAGCACTGAAGCTGGTTAAACAATTACTACACTATGTTCCAAGAGGGACAAAGGCAGCAAGGACTTGCTGAATGTTTGCACTATATGAAGGAGGGGGATCTATTAAAATTGCAGTTGACATAGTTCTATTTTTGAATCAGAAAAACATATCTTGAAAAATGGTAGAGCGCTTGTCACTTGGATATCGTCCCGCTATACCACTTTTTAGAAGAGATATGATTGGTATCTCAAAGTTCTCAGTTACATACCACCCTGAAACCACATTGCTATCTTCTACAGAAACAAACAAACAATTTAGCCTGACCTATAGTTTAATGTGTTAAAAAAAAAAAAAGAAAAAAGAAAAAAGGAAGAGAGATGGTCAATGGCTAGTGCCCCACTGTAGTAATAAAATGTCTAGACAGCAATTAACATCCATTTCCCTTAAGAATGCAACTGTGTCATCAGCAAATCTTTACTACTTTGCAAGGGACCAATCTAAATATGTTTAATCATTAATCAATTTCCAAAATCTGAACAGGATTTGCTTTTCATGGGCTTTGTCTTCAAAACTGCAGTCACTTTATGAGAAAAAAAAAAAAAACCTAAGGGGGGATTATTTTGGCCGCAGTCCAGTGGGTGAGCCTGCTTAGAAGATCACTGGTGCTGTGTCTTGTTTGGGAACATTGCACTCTTTCTGCATACGTTAGCACTTTCAGTTTCCTCGATTCTTTTCTATTTCCTCTTTGACCGTGTGTATTCATAGCAAGCAGCAGCGACTGAAAGCACCGAGCAGGATTCTGCGCACAGACCGGTCCTGTAATAGCTGGCAACTGTATCTGCCTTGTGAGCCAGCTTTGAGAAATTTCGCTCTTTCCTCCCTTTTTGAGCGGCACTTCTCGTCCCTCAGAATTATTCTCCCAGCCAATGGTGAAATCTCTCACAGGTCAGCGATTGCTGCGCTCGCATGGGATCACACTAACCTTCCTGTCAAGTACAGGGGGCAGGAAATTACTCTTTAGCTTCCTACAATTAAACAAAAAAAATCACTGTGCTCCTACCACACGCAACTACCAAAAGGGTTTTAAGCCTATCAGGAAAATAATATTATCCATAGCATAAATAAGGAGGGAATCTGATCGACAGAACCATGATCACTACAGTAAACACAAACTACTTTAAGCCCATCGATGCCAGCAGTGAATTTACCCTGATTTACAGTATCATAACTGAGTTCAGCCTCAGGCTCTGGCGTGTTCACTGAATACATCAAAGAACTTCCCGAAGAGGAAAATGGCACAAGCTGATAT
The DNA here is from genome assembly GCF_000690535.1 of Cariama cristata. Classification (NCBI taxonomy): domain Eukaryota; kingdom Metazoa; phylum Chordata; class Aves; order Cariamiformes; family Cariamidae; genus Cariama; species Cariama cristata. Next base: position 68,720 of record NW_009631479.1, on the reverse strand, counting down.
CTTTTGGAAACTCCTCTGTTTTTTTCACTTTGAGAACTGGAAACTTCTCCTTTTAGCTTATACCCTACTTCAGAATTCATTGTTCTTGCCAAATGAGTAAGAAATGTGAGGATTACTACACTGGAGAGATGGCATTTCTGGAACACAGCGTTGTTTGGCAAGGCAAAACATTTTCTGCTGCACCCAGGGAATGACACAGACAACAGTAAGCTTTGCTTACAAGTTTTATGAAGTTTATTAATAAAAACCCCCAATTTTAACAGACCACTAGTTTCCCACACATAATACAAGCTCCATATGAAACAAACAACACAACTGTGTAGAAAAAGACACATTGCCTTGTTTCATCTACACTATTTGGTTAACTGGATTGTACATGATGGTGCTAAAAAGAACCTAGAAGGAGGGATGTCAGCCTCTGGGCTGAACACTAGCCACCAACGCAGCTTCCAAGGTAGTAAGGATCTTTTCAAGCAGATACTGTTCAAAATCTGTGCATTTGTGAAAGGAAAGTAGCCCGTGATCCTTCTTCCAGAAACATTCGTTCTGATGGAGATATCACAGGTTACAGGTCCAAATTGGAGAAATAAACGATTACAGCAGGCTGTACCGCCTGGCACCCCATGCAGCAGCTGTGCTTGAGGACCAGAAGGAAGGGAGGTCAGAGGATGCAGAAACCAGGCCTTCGCAAAGGGCTCTGTGGTTATGTCTAGCTGATACAACAGCTATGTGCCAAAGATGCCTTCCTTTTACACAGCTGGTTTTCCTTCTCGTAGTAACCAAGGGACTTGGAGGGGCTGCTTACCAGGAGCTTGCCTTGACTTGGGATTGAGATGCAGTAAGGATGTACACATAGAGTTGAGAGTTTGGAAGCGCTGTCAAATGTACAGACTAGAAAATGTAGTCCTCACGGTACGATTGAGGAAGAAATGGCATTCCACCTTGAACTGATCTGCAGTGCAATGGTACTGCAAAACTTTATGCACCCTGGACTGCAATATTTTAGATCCGAGTAGCCCATAAATGGGTGTTCACGGAAAAAAAAAAAAAAATTCTTAAAAAATTTTGTTCAGAAAATTCATTTGGACAGAGGAAAAAAGTCTGTCAGTTCTTCTGAATGTTTATTTCCTCTTTTAGCATTTTATGTTTAATTGTTAAACTTTTTTTTTTTTTTTTGGCATGCAAAGGATGTCACCTCCTTGAAGATCTTTGAAAAATTAACATAATTGCCCATTATCTTAGTCCCTTATTCTCTGCCTTTCAATATCTGCTCCTCCTAACATTTCACAATATATCAATCTCTGATCCTTGGCACTAATACAATTCATTTTCCACAAGATGTTATTGAGATTGTAAATAAATGCCACAGCATCAAGGGGCAGACAAGACGGAGCCTGTCAGATCTGGAAGTCGGCAGCAAAGTTATAATTACAGCAGAGTGGTGTGAGGTGAGTTCTTTGCATCCATAGATTTAATTGTCATCAGCTGCTGGGGAACTAAAGCATGGGGAAAAGAAGATGGAGAGTGATGGGGGTAAAGAGTGTTACCAAATATGTCCTAGGTTGTTTTTTTGCAGTTCCCATTACTTAACTCATAAGCCATCAGCAGAACAGCAAGAGGCCCTATGCTTAAACGATAGTGTTTCCACAAAGATGACCTTTTGTACTGAAAGTATTTCAATTGTAAAAATTCTGAAAATTATACTCTTGTAAGCTGAACTGAAGTAAAATAAAAACTAATTTTCAGAGAGTTCAGGCAAGTCCCGCAGTCAACTTAGGTGGATGGCACTTCAGTTGGTGTTAATGCATAACAGCACTCTGAGGGCAGGAATAAACTAACTCTACTCAGGCTGAGAGCTCAAAAAAGGCTGTGTGAACATGGTAAACACATTGCTGCGCCAAAACTAACGTGCTCTGCAAACTACTGCACAAGTATCTTTCACCATTTCCTAAGCACTTTTTTCTGCAAATATTGGAAGACTTATTTTTGCCCCCTTATACTGGGCAGAGTGCATTTTATGTCACTGCTTCAGTGAGATTAATATGGAAATATTACTTAATAAGGGTCCAAGTATCAGAATCTGGCGTGATAGGATCTGAATATCAGTGTTCTGAGTGATATTGTCTGCACGTACAAAAACGCCAAAACTGAGCTCAGCCTGCTTTGGTTATCTGATGTTTTTGCTATGAGATCTCACTATCTCGGCATTGAAGAGGAAAGTGACTTGCAGAACTTTCCTTCAACTGTATGCATGAGTTAAAAGTTTAAGACTTGGGATGTGAAGACAGTCCATACTTTCCTAAAATTCTGTTTAGATTTGGATCCAGGCTTAGGGTCTAATACATGAGGCTAAGATAGACCATCCATTGGGGCATAGACCCTTCCAGTGTTTGTTAAGTTTTATATCAGAGCCTCAATAAGATTTCATTGCTAATGAATATATATGTCAGTAGGTAGAGAAGTGGTTAGAAAATGTCTATCAAATGATGCCTGGAACTAGAGAGAAGATAACAGAAGTTTGTTGTAATGTGTTTTGTGTTAATTTGTTGTTTTTCAAACTGTGGTACCATTTTTCAAGGGAATTCATTTTATTTGCCTGGAGGATTTCTTGCACAGATTGATGAGTGCTTCTGTGGTCAAAGAAAGTAGAGTCAATGTGACCTCCCTCTCAGATGCCACTGCTGGGTAAGAATGTTACATACCTCAAATGCTTCTCAGTGGTGAAAACGAGTACTTAGCATTGTTTGCAGTTTGTCATAGGAACAGGTGGAATTGGAAATGGAAAAGACCCACTAGGTCATACGGCCCCTCAAAGAAGATGTAGAGGATTATTTCTTTTACAATAGCTGTGTATTTTTAAGAAAATGTTTTAGAAATTAACATTTTAGAGATCATGAAGCATAAGATTACAACTCAATTTCACAGCTCTTCCTGAAAGCTCAAGGTTTGTCTCATTTTGCATTGCATGAAAAACATTGTAAAGGTTCCTGGAAAGTGGAAATATGTCAAAAGACCTATTGTCAAATGGAAGCCTCTGCCTTTTGCTTCAGATGAAGCGGAAAAGCCGTCTTCAGATGAGGCTGTTTTTCAGGAATATGAGATGCAGTAGTCCAAACCCCTAACCTGCCTGCAATGTAAACAAAATCTCATCCCAGATACCTCTGAATCAAGCTGACTGGGGATTTAAGTACAGATATTCAGGACAATGTCTTCATCTACTGGGATGTTCAGAGCAAGAATTACACTCATTTTCTTCCAGATCAAAATTTTTCTGAAATTTGTATTTACATAATACTTGAGTTCCAATTAGCTTTATAAATGCACTTCCTATTCCTAATGAAGTAAAAACTTTTTTTATTTATGAGGTATTTGGTAAGATACTATGATGGATGATAAAGCTAAGAAAAAAATCTTCAATGGAATCATCCCAGGGATATACTTCTGGTTAGGTACCTGTCTGAAAATCAAATAAAGAGATCTTATTGGGAAGTATTTGTTATTCCTGAGGTCTTACACTGAAGACATTCAAATTTCATTATGCAGTGTCATAAGAAACCTTCAGAAATGAGTAGGGTACAACTGTGAATGTTGCCAATGGCTAATACATGTATTTTAAATAAATAAATGATTGACAATATAAAAAGTGACTTTAAAAATTCTCACAGTGGGGTAACAAAGCCCAGTTTTCTGGCGTAACAAACCCCAGAAAATTCAATTGTCAAGTTGAGGAGACTATACTATGTACTTGTGAACTTCAGCATTTGTTCTTTTAATTGTATGTATGGCAAATGGAAAAGGAAATGTGATATGTTAACATTATAAATCTCACTGGAGACCCTAAAGCAAGGTTCAACTTCTCTGCAATAGATACACATAACCTTTCTACCAATTGTAAGAAAATACCTGTTCATATGAAGTTTGCAGGCTCTGAAGTAAAGTTTTTGCCAAAGGTATTTTGAAAATACTATATTTACAAGGAAATATTTAAGGAAAAAGAGAAAAGGAGTAATTTAAGTTTGAAAGTGAATTTGCAGCTTGTTCTTTGATTCCAGTAGATTTCTCCTTAACTGAACAGACTGTGTTTAGGAATTGCTGTTGCAACTTTACAAAATTTACTATACTTTCACTGGAAAGGCAATCAACTTCTCAGGTTGTAATTTAATTTTTCTGCAGGTACAGTCTAATGTTCTCAGCTTGTGGGTATGAAGAGAACATATCTTAATGCAGCTATTCTTTCAAAGAAATGCATCTGTAACAGATAATACAAGAAATTTTGCTAAAAGAAATCTATCTACTGGGATAAATATTAGACTAGAAAGCTCTGATAATTTCCTAGGAACTACAGGTAATCATGATGTGGTAACTAAGTACTGGGGAAATCAAAAGTTGATGTGGAAGGTCTGTGGAACAAAGAGTACTGCAGATCATTATGTGATGATCATCTGAAAATGGAGTATCTTTTCTTCAGACCATTTTAGAAAATATCTTCCAGCTTTTAACAGAGAGAACCTGTAAAATATGTGGATAACAAACGAGACTTAAAATTTACTACAATTCTAAATTTAATTCTATCCTTTTTAGAGAAATAGGGAAACATTCTATACTAATCAATAGGGAACAATAACCTAGCTATAAAATTGCAGGTTACTTAATTGTATGTTGCTTAAAATATTTGAGGGGATTTTTTTCATTATACATTAAATTCTTTAAGACTTTTTCATAAGGGGAGTGTTGGATGACAGAAGAGGTAGACAATAGACATCAGCAGTGTTGAATGAAGCTTGCAGACATCTTTAATGCTTTCCATCCAACTCCATTAATTTAAGAGGTGTTAGAACACATTTAAAGACTGACTTCATCCTCTTTTATTTTCCTGCTAGTGACAAAAGAAAAATAGGCTCATGTCTTATGGAAGGTTTTGTTGAACAGGTTCATAACTTAAATGGAAGACGTATGCCCAAGTTGCAAATGTTAAGTTTCACAGCTCGCTCTTGGACGGTGATACTTATCCCATTTCTCTCGGGGCTCACAGGAATCCCGTTTTTATGATTTAGGTCAACTTCATGATCTCTTTTGGCAGCAGAACACACCAGCTATGCAAGCCCTGTACCTATCAAGGACCAAAAATTCATTTGTGTAGGTTACATAGCAGCTAGAGTGTCTAAGAGACGGAGGTTATAAAGGATACATTCCGATACGGTGCATCTAAACCGCCTAGTCTCTGAAAGAGATTCTTATAGCAAAAGAGGTTATGCAGTTACTGCACCTCAGTCCTTAGAAACAAAGGAAGAAACCTCATCGACTTATCCGTTTTTAAAACCTAGAATTTTCTGTTACAATTTTCAAGTGTGCACCACTTAGCTTCCAAAGATTTTAAATAGACAGTTTTGCTGTCTAAATGCTGAACTCCATTGAAATGATCTGTTTTAGCCCTGAATCCTTAGATGAGGTTGTACAGTACTTCTGTCAGACAGCTGATTGCCCGTGAATAGCACAGAGAGAAAAAGCGCAAAATAATAATGGAAACAGCTTTAAATACAGGATAAGGTCAGATCTGGTTGGATGAAAGTAGCCAAGAGTCAATCAGTATGTAACATGTGTTAGAGGACACTGGTGGTAGAATCTGGAAGATTTAACAAACTTTTGCTGAGGAATATGTACCCACGGTGGGACACTGGCTCTACATAAGTACCTTCCTATTTGGGGACCTCGGGCTTAACACTGTGATAATGGCTTTCTCTCCACCGAGTAGGCAACTGGCATACAGAGCAACCAAAGCAGTGGCAAACACTATTCTAGTACAGCCTTCCTTCTAGCAAAGGCTATAATCATCTTGGTGCCACCAGCGAAACAAACAGAGGAATGATAAAATCTGGGCAGGCTGGTGTTAAAAGCGTCATGGGAAAACACTACCAACAAGCTACAGTGTGATATAGCTTGCAGGTGTACCATTCTCTGGCTTTGGCTAAGCACGAGGCAGTGCTGTGAGACACTGCAGCCCTCAGGTTTGCGATGCAGCCATAGGTCTTTGCCCAAGAGCACGCGGGACCCAAATCAGGCAGGTGAGGCAACCGCTAAGGTATAGCCTAGGCCAGGAGATGGCTGGCACTTCTGGCTCCCTGCCCTGCAAACACTCCCCCCATGCCCTTCAGTCCCCAGATCACTCTAGTAGAGCATTTTCTCTGCTTCCTACCCCTGCCTGTTGCATGAGAGACAACGGATTTTTTTTTCCTTGGTGAGTCTTTTTCTTCCCTACCTTGGCAGCCTGAGTGTGCTGATCCAAGCACTGAGCTTTCCTTGATGCCTCTGCATGCCATTTTCAGAATTTTACGTGGAAGGAATAAGGATTGACGCCAACATCTTCACGTCTTTCATCACAGTAGTGGAAGTTGGGGTAAAATCTGTAGAGAGAACCTGCAAAACATACTCACTTTAATTGAAAGTGAAATTTATACTTGATTGGAAGGTGTATAGCATAATTTAGTTGAAAATTCTAACTCAGCTTTGAGCCATTGCTAATAAATAAAGTTACATGCCCTCACCAATCATCTACTCAAAAGACCTTTTATTCCCATGAGCCACTAGCAGTTTTGCAGGTCATGACTGAGATGCACTCCAAGTATCCTAAGGAAGACTCAAACCAGTGTTTCTGGACCCATCCTTTTGTGAAAGTTAACATCTTTTTGTGTAAGACACCAGCACAGATTTTGGGTGACTCTTTGCTGTGTCACATTTACATGAAACATCCCCCCCCCCACACCCCCGCCCTTGCACTTTATGTATGTGATTCATTCCCCTGAGTGGAATATCTGAAATCCTTACTGTTCCTGACTATGTCATACTGGTGCTATTCAATCTAAAATCAAGATAGAGACAGTTGAACAAAAAGGCAATCACATTTTCAATCTCTCTGTAAATATGTCACAGAGCTGTGATGTTGTAGCATTAGCTACTTAGCTAGAAGTGATGTTTTTTCTAAGTACCAGCACCCTGACTGGTTTGTTAGCTCCAGTTCTGAAATTCTTTGCCTACTTTCCATCTGATAATGTCCTATGTTTGAAGGGTCTCACAGTTCACTGAACCAGTTCAGCCTAGATCTAAATCTAAATAAACATGAGACTGTCTTGTCTCTTACGCAACTCTCCTGCACAAAATTCCCAATAAATGCCTGTAGTTACTATTTAAGTAACTGCCATCCATAGCAGCAGAAAACATAACTGAGTATTGAGGAAGCTCAAACAATAAACTTGCAAAACACACACACACAAAAACGATCGAACAATCATTAGGCATTTCCTGAAGAGTCCTGTCTACCTTGGCCACCCATGAGCTCTCTGCCTATTATTCAAGACAGCTGGCCTAAAAAAGGGATCTGGCTTCTGCTTATATTTATTAAATCTGCAGGAAGGCCCCATCAATCACAACAATGGGTTTTAAGTGTTTGCTGGGTGAGAGGAGAGTCCCATAAGCAGTCTTTGAAGTGTCTTTTGCTGAAGGTAAACATCTGAAGAACATAAATAGCTGCTCTTCTTTCCAATGAGTGACCTTGTCAAAGTGGGTAGAATGGAGAGACGGGGGAGGGGTGCCATCATGAAAAGGAAAAGCAATAAAGGATTCCTTATGACAGCAATTTGCACATTTACTGCTCTTTGATATGTTAACTAGATTTTGCAAAATGGAATTCTTTGTCTTTTAGAGGTCCTTGGGCAGTGATAGCTCACAGTCAGAACAATGTTTTGCAATAGGCCTAATGCATCTTCTAATTAATAAGGTAACTTGGGCAACCTCTGTAAATCAGTGACATTATCATTATAACAGGACACAAGTGAATAGTTGTTTATAAGGAAGGAAAGATGCTCATAACAGCAGTATCATTATTTACTGAGCTCACTGACTAAAGTGAATTGTATTGAATACAAGGGGATCAATAGGTTATGGGCCCTGTTCACTAAACTTTTACAAGCCATTTATGAACCTTTGATTCTAGAAAACAGTGCTTCTCCATTCAGAAAACTGGGAATGTAACACTGACAATTTTCAGTTTTCATACTCGGCACAGGCTAAGACTGTGTGACGCAAATTCTGCAACTGCATTGAGAACAAACGAGCAGGTCAGTAAGTTCTCTCAAAGGAACAATAAAATATTTTTGAAGAATAAAATATACAGGAATGCATATGACCACTGTGGGAAAGCAAGTAGCTAATAAGCTAGTCCACAGAAAGAAAAAATGATTATATTTATTTAGAAATACCTTACAGAAGACAATGCATGATGTGGTAATCCCATTAGCAGATGAAACATGTCGGACCCTGACATGCGGGCAGCAAACTCAAGATTCTTTCTTGGCAGTAAACTCCTGTGTTATATTGCAAACTACATCATGGTGAATGAGGATTTTCACTTGCTTGGATATAAGCAAAGGAAGCTGCATTTCAGCAGTAAGCGAAGCGATTCACATAGATTAAGCAGAACTATTTAAGGATGCTGTATGTATTTATAAAGTATTGCAGTAACTGCACAATATAGAGCAGTAAGAGTACTTAGCTCCTTCAAAATAGAGTGCTGCCCCTCGTTTTAGTGGGTATGTCTCCTGATGTTCTGGAGGGGCATAATAAGTTTTTTTCTGCACTGAACAGCAGTATGAGCCACAGACAAGATCAGGGCCATTTTGGGGTCATTTTTTGTACCACTCATCAATGGTCCTTGCCAAGATTAAGCTTTCTTACTGAATCTCTTTTCAGCCAGCTATTTCCCACACCTTGATCTCATACTAGCTTTATTTCTGTCACTTTAAGTCCCTTTTCCTTCTTTTGTTACTCTTGAGATATTTACCCCACCTTCTTTAGTTCACATGAATCAACACCATGGCGGGAGGTTTAAGGGGAGGAGAGAAGTTGGGAGAGAGTTATTGCTGAGAAGATAGAAATAAATATTTCAGAACATTATCCCTACTGTAAGCCTGTACTGGTCCTGCACCACTTCTGGATTTGACTGGGAGCTGGATCTGGTCCAGAATTTATTGCCTCTGCCTATACAATCCCATATACCACAAAGCTTGTAGCAGAGGGAAGGGGGAAAGGAACCAGACAAAAGCAACGCGGTCTTACTCTGTCTAGTGTTGGACATGGTTTATCCCCTACCTTAGGTCCTTACGGGGGCACAGCCCTGCCTTGAGATGGAGGACCACTGTAGACAGTAGCCCACTGGAGCTCCTTCTCAAGACTGGTGAATGTTCTGGGCAATGCCAGGCCAGGTGACAGCAAGTGCCTGCCTCTTCCCTCATAGAATCATAGAATCATTATGGTTGGAAGAGATCTCAAAGATCATCAAGTCCAACCGTGAGTCCACCACTCTCACATGGCCCGCTTGTGCTCAAGTAGCAAGCAGTCCTTGTTCTGATGGCAAGAAGACACTTCAGCTGTAGATGATATTACAAGGAGGGGAAATGTTTTCACAGCAAGAGCTGGGCATGTAAATGATAGCCTGAGCATTCACAAATGTCTACCCACACTGAGAGACTGTGGCTGGCCCTCAGCATCTCATTTAGCTGCATCAGTAACGGACCAGAGATACAGCCAGAGAAGTTCTTCATTTTCTTAATTCCTTCTCTCCATTTCTTAAGAATGTATCCTTGACTTCTTTCTTGAAATTTGGCTGGAGACCTTTTTCCTTTCCATGTTCTGAACGTGTATCCATCATGACACGGGCTGGTGTCACCCTCTAGGGAATTGTCTATTATCTCTTAGTATTATTTCTTTCCGTGATCTTCTCCCTGTGAAAAATGTTGCGTAGGTTTTTTTTTCTTCTGTTACCCTAGCTCTTGTACTAAGCATCTTTGCTAGCAAAGGCAAGGTCTAAGAAATATATTCCTTGTTCTGGAAGAAAGATGAATTTATCGCTAAAACAGAGATGCACATAAGCCAGCAGCCCAGTATCTGTGGCTGGCTGAGTAAAGATGATGGGTCTGAGTACCCTTTCCCGTGAGGTTTCATCTGCCTCTGAATGTTGTGCCTCTGGCCTAATCCATACCATTAAAGGCAAAAACACGTAAAACTCCTCATTGTCCATGACCAAACAATATAATCATCAGGTCACTGCCTGCTTTCTAGTTAGAGAGGTATAATTCCACTGAAGTCAGATTTACACCAATATCAGCGAGAGCAAAATTAGGTTTCCCCTATAGTTGCTGTTAACCTTTATCAGCATCACCCGGTAGTACTGAGATGGTAGCATTAGCAAATACAACACAAGGCTGATCTTCAATAGCCATTCTCTCATTTACTTTTTGCTGATTTATCGCTTCACTAATGACACAATAGATTTTCCCATTAGTTTATTATTATTATTTATTATTGGTATTAGTGTTATCCTGAAAGAAAATGAAAATAGAGAACTGACCTCATCTCAGCACAGCATATTATTTCCAGGAGTTCAGAAACACTGCACAGAATGGACAGTTTCCATTTCACCAATGTTCAATCACTGGCATTTGTCTTTTGTATCCCAGAGCAATTGCATAACTCTAATATTGACCTTAACCAGAGCCCTTTGTTTCTCACCCTAACAGCCAAAAGCATTAAAAATGTGTGTTTACTTAATTTGTCCTGGCATGCAGTGTAATTACAAGCAGTTTGTTTTCTCTGTTGTAAAATATGGGCTAGAGAAGGAATAAAGTAATGTGGAAAATTAACATTGTGATGTACTGTATAGTGGAATAACACTAAAAACACTTAGCTGTGTTAGTACTGGAGGTGCTATTTGTGTTGTGTGGAAGAGCAATAAAGAATTAAATGCCTCTTTCTAAACGATATTTGCATGATTTTCAACTGCAGTAAAATTAATCTGAGCTGCCTCCAAGTACGAAAGAAAAAAATCAAAGTGCAAATAGAACTGAGCAGCCTTTAAAGTTGTACTTTTCTATTTTGTGAATTCCAGCACACCGCTTACTGACATCTGTGATTCTTACAGAACTGGACCAGGCAAATACAGTTAAAGATTCCTATGCTGTGTCTAGCACTCACCAAAGCTGTGCCTTTGGTATGGTTATGACCATGTTGACAGGACCTTTCTAATGTGACAGCAGGTCTGGACACAGAGGAGGCTGGTGTAGCAAGGTAGTTTGCTAGGGTATTGTCTTTCTTTGTGTCTCCGGAGTAAATATTGCATCCAAATCTAGCATTACTCCAGATCTCTGCTAATTCCTTATATGAAAGATTCACTTCACCCCCTCTCCCTCCTTTATAAATCTCCCCTTTCCTATGTGAAGTACTAAGTGCTGTCGTAATTACAAAAGTATAAATATCAGTTAAAGTTGTTAGAGTTAGGAGAGTATTACCTGTTTGTACCAAAATAGCCAAGAGCGAAAAAAACCCTTCTCTCTCAATTTCTTTGCTATTTTTTTTTCCTCTGCCTTTTCCCTTTTCTTTCATACTTTCTGTGGAAGAGTTTAGATATTGAAACAATATGAGCTCCATTTCCCACCATTTACATACATCTGAAATGTCAAAAAATTAAAAGAACAGGGGAAAAAAGCATACCAAATCACTCCATTATGACTGTAAGAGGACTTTTTTTTCCTTTTTTCCTCAATGAAGGTTTTACCCCAGAGATATTTGTTAAAAATTAGACCTCTATGTGAAAGCAAATATTTAAGCTCTTTTTTGTTATTTCAAATTTATTTTTTTTTTTTTTTTTGAGAGCTACCCCTTGCAAAGAAATACACTGCTTTCCTAGTG